>NW_028275277.1:0-56786 GCF_013281855.1 Momordica charantia
GCAATATGAAGAGCTGCTTGATTATCACACCAAAGTTTCATTGGAGTGGTGATGCCAAATCCCAATTCAGTCAGAAGCTGATGTATCCATACTAATTCACACACCGACTGTGCCATAGCTCTATATTCTGATTCAGCACTCGAACGCGTACCACGTTTTGTTCTTTTACTTTTCCAAGAAACTAAATTACCTCCGACAAATACACAATATCCTGAGGTTGATCTTCTATTTCCTTAGAAACCTGTCCAATCAGCATCTGAAAAACATTCAATATTAAGATGACCATGATCTTTATATAACAAATCACGTCCAGGAGCACCTTTCAAATAACATAAAATATGTTCCAATGCATCCAACGGTCAGTCGTAGGAGAATTCATAAACTGACTCATAATACTAACTGGATAAGCTATGTCTGGCCTCGTAACCGTAAGATAATTCAACTTCCCTACTAATCTCCTATACTTCTCAGGATCTCAACAACTCCCCTTCCTTTGTAAGTTGTAAATTAGGTATCATTGGGGTACTACGCGGCTTAGCAGCTAACTTTCTGTTTCAGTTAACAGGTCAAGTACATATTTCCTCTGTGATAAGAGAATCCCCTTCTTGCTCCCTTATTACCTCAATTCCTAAGAAATATTTTAGCACTCCCAAATCCTTCGTATGAAATTGACTATGAAGGAAAGTTTTGAGTGATAGGATGCCTGATGAATCATTACCAGTAATCACAATATCATCAACATATACAACCAGTAAGATAACACCAGACTCAGTTTGTTTATAGAAGACGAATGATCCGACTTACTCTTCTTCATTCCAAAGTTCTCAACCACCTGACTGAATTTCCAAACCAATTGAACAGAGCATAGTGAACAAACCAATTGAACTGAAACAAACGAACCAGACCAGAACCGGTATAAATCAACCAAACCAAACCGTAATGTGACGAACCAGACCGAACCGAACTGAACTGGATGAACCAAACCACTTGAAACCAAACCGGTTGAACTGGGCCGCTTGAACGGATCAGATGTTTTCTAGAACCAGAAACCCTAAGTGCTACCCCACGACAACCAGAGGGGCAAAGGCGATTGGCGGTGATGGAAGCGCACGGCAACTAGCGGCGACGAAGGTGTGAAGAACGGCGAGACGAAAACCCACGAATAGCAATTGGAAAACAGCAGCGTTGGCGAATCAACAAACGGCGGTGGCTGGCAGAAGTGACCCGGCAGCGGCGGCGGTGGTGGTGGTCGGCGGCGACCGGAGGGGGGTGACGAACGGCGGCGGCGGTGGGCGGTGGTGGGCGGCGGTGGGCGGTGGTGGGCGGCGGCGGTGGGCGGGGGGGGCGGCGGCGGTGGGCGGTGGGCGGCGGCGGTGTTGGATAGCAATGAACAAAAACCCTAAGGCACAAAACTCTAATGGGCACAAAACCCTAATGAGCGTAAAACCTAATGGGCATCAAAACCCTAATAGGCAAGGCAAGAAACCTAAAAAACCTAGAGCTCTGATACCATGTAGAGACTAAGGTTGGAGAGAATTCAATGTTAAGTATTCTCATTATTAAAGTCTATATATATAGACAAATATACAAGTTTGACCTAATCCTATAAGGGAAGGTAAATGACAAATTAATATTAATACAAGAATATAAAAAATATACTAATATATACTCTAACAAGGAACATGAAATTTTTGTTTAGCAACACAGACTGTAAGGATACAACCTGAGTAAAAAAGAAAAAAACAAACCAGAAGATCCATAAATTTTCAAAATGTTCAAGAGTTAGGTACATGATGCGACTAAATTTATTCCTGTGCCATTATTATGGACGCCATTTACACGTATGCAGTGCACTAATATACAAGCAAGAAACTTGCAGTTAAATCCATAACCTTGCCATTAACACAAATGTAATTAAAATCACAAATTCACATGCCATCATCCTCTCCCAAATAAAGAATGAAATCTTACTTAATGCGTATTTCCGGATCAACTGGGTGATGCTAGAACTTTGGGCAAACGACCAAGCTGAAGATTACTATAAAAGTCAACCAGCCCAAATAACTGGTTCATGAATGGTCAGCCTCCAAGATTTCTCATTAACCTATCATGACAACCAAGGTTTTCATGAGGTCGTGAAGGTACAGTTTCTTACTTCGTCATTCCAAATATTAAAAGATCATGCATTACCCGCACGTAAATGTATGGAAAGACTTGGATTCCAACACTATTCTCATTCTGCATTGTTACTGTCATCTTGAACGCAGGGTGATTTACATCTGTGGTTTGATCAGGAGCCAACAACACTGGCATCAATGTCAGAGGGAGTTGGTTATCGAGCTGCAAATTACCCAATATAACAAAGCTTAAAACCTGAAAAGCAGAAAATTGTCAGTCTGATTCATAAACCTCGTAATCTTAAATCTTAATTACTCTAAGCTAATCGGCCAGAAAAAAAAGGACTAGCAGGAAAAAAAAACCTTGGTGATACTGTGAGGCCCCCGGTCGTAATTACTTACTCTAGGAAGGGTAGAAAAGAGAATTCCCCCACTGACAGTCACGACCGTGGGCCTCACAGATACATGCATATAACAGACCAAGCTACAACAACCAGTCAACCAGAAAAAAAAGCTCAGTAACAGGATAAACCCTCACTCATAACGTTTGTTCCTGGTTTTATTTATCACAGGTAAGGAATTGTCACAGTAAAAAATTAGGTCAACTGTTCCCAGTGAAGAAACCAAAAGATATCATCGTCAAGGGGGAAGGAAGAAAGGCAGTGCACCTATTTGTCGCTCCACCATCATATCCAGTTGAATATGAGATAAAAACTCTCTCCAGGTACATATAAGCGAGCTCTTTGGCCTGGTCTATAATAGAAACCCCTACAACTCCTAACTCAACTATAAGCTCAGTAGGCGCTCCTGCTTCACTATCCTGCACTGGTCCCTGCATTTGAGACCTCCAATTTCTTGCAGCTGTTATGTATCCAATCTCGTCATGAGAGTCAGACTCCAAGTGTTGAGCGTCTCTAAGTGTAACTACTTTAATATCACCCTCTTTTGCTACATGGCAACATAATTCTGTTTCACCATCCTGTAAGGAGCATAACCAGCACTATCATCAAGTTTCCAAACTCCTATCCTATTATCACCATTAATCTTAGTATCTAAGAAATGTAGACTATAAGGATCCTCCCAACAAAAATTTGTTGTGATAGGGGTGGCAACAATATCCAAGCCTCTTCACCAAATCCATTCTGACGTATGCTGATTGTATTGCCAGTTCTGTTCTCAACCCTGATCAATCAAAGTTTTTGCTCAGTTAGGCACTACACTGAAACGTAAACATTGATACAAGTATGTAAACGTACCTGATCGGCCCATCTGTTGATCCAACACGAAATACAATGATAAAACGTGATCCTTCTTCATAGCCACGAATTTCCATCCTCAAAAATGTACGAGTACCATCATATCTCCGCAAGACCAAAAATATGGTATCTTCCTTATTATTTCAAGAGGAAATGACCAACTGGTATCTTGTAAACGGACCTACAAAGCAGATAAAAGTGAACACAAAATAAAATTAACAAATGGATATGATTGCATAATATAAAAGTTTAAATCAATCAATGTAATAACATTTTCTTGGAATACTTAAAAATAGCGGAGGAATAACAGTCATGAGAGAGAAATATATGAAATAGAGCTATAAGAACATTTTTTCCTTTTATTTATTTGAGTACAACTATAGGAAGTTGACTGACCTGGAGTTTATCATGTCCATCAGTTTGTTGAAATGCAAACGAAATTCTCGAATCACATGGATGAAGAACTTTTGGTTCATCTTCATTGCTTAACTTAATGAAAATAGCACGACCAAGCCGATTGGTAAAGGTCATGAACGGGCGGACACAAATCACCTGAAATCATATGGTTGTGATTTAAGAAAGTGCATAATGTATTCATTTTCAAAACTAAAATAAATTACCTTGGTAGGTACAGATTGATGGGGGCATGGTTTTGTAGATATGAAAAGCTGCATGCACTTTCCCTCATCATCATAAGCATAGAGATCTACGGACCCGTCCTGCAGACAGAATCAAAATTAATGAAAATAGTTAACCATTTTAGAAAGACAATGAGAAACAATCATGAAACTCTTACCATGTCCCCTAGAGGAGATAAATCTTTAATGGGTCCAAACTGATTCTTCCCTGTTTGATTAATTGACACAGAGAGGCCAGCAAATTAAAGTTCAGAGCAGAAGCAATAGTGTACCCTTCGTGTATTTCTTCTTCAGTTATTTCCTCGGATATGTCAATATTACTTTTGGACTTAAATGGGAGATAAATCTTTCGTGAATGTTTCTCCCTGATATGTCTACAAGATGGAATGTAAGAGGAGGACATCTAAAAATGGAAAACCAATATGGTGCGTATAATCTGATTATCTTCTCGAGGAATGGATGTTCCTTGTTATGATTTTGCTCAAGAATGACTTGAACGATCCTGCAGAAACCACACTCATGTTGGTATCCATGAAAATAAACTGAGAAAGCAGAAAAGGTAGGGGTAAAAATAGAACCGTCCAGTAATTGAACTTCTTAAATTTAATGTTCTTGATGGAACTCCATGAGGGTGGGATATAAGAACTGCTTCCTGTCAAAAGAAAGGAGGATGAAAGAAAACATCGGCACAGCAAGAATCTCTAAAAAATAAACTCATTTAGCAAGATGAAAGATAACTTAATTTACATGTACAGGAAGCCATCCTCTCTGCGGGAGGAGTGACATGAACAATGGATTTCTGATATCAGCATCATAAAGCTTCACAGTTTTGCCTGGATGAAGGATTCCTCTGGAGCAGCCAATGAAATGGCCACTTTTCTGTTTTTCTAGAACGGAAAACTCTGTCACAAGTGGAAGGTAATTGGTAATAGACAATGGAGCCTTGATAACAAGATTCCAGTCCTGGATAGGGTCAGAGTGTATATCTTTGGAAATTTCCGATGCTTGTATGCCTAAACAAAACCATAATCTATGGGAACTACTAGATGAAGTTCCGCTTGTCTGAATACAGTACAACAACTCCTCAGATTCACTCAGGGTGGAAACGCATATATCAGGGCAAACATTGGGCCTATTAGCATCCTCTTGATTAGGTTTATCTACAATTGAACTCCAAGAGTACTCGTCACAACTATTAATTGTGGAAGGCCTAAAATGGAAGATATAAAGTCCAGAATGCGTCAGTGCTGATAAAGGCAGGGGAACCTTATCACCAGGCTTCAATTGTCCTATGGATATTTCCTTCTTTATATTATTCATTATCTGTTTCCTACTTCTGACCCACCTCCTTTGCCTCGCATGGTTTACAGATTTCACAGAGTTGGAAGAATCAGGCCATTTTAGACTTTTAACATCTGGAGCATAAACCCAACCATCAGCAGCAGTACTAGTCCTCTTGTCCAAATGCCAATCATCAATCCATTCCCAACCTGATGGTAGGTCAACTCTTGATGTCGCCTGCACAAGTGAACAAAGGATTAAAAGGCAGTCAAATAAAGGATATTAATTTTTTTTTCCATACAAGAGACAAACTTTTGTATAATTCATATAATTTTTTTTGTGAAGCAAAGTCGAGCCACTTAACCCTATTGGCAAAAGTTTTGAACCTAAAGATCAGAAAAACGTTAAATCATCCTTCAATTGCAGGTTGCTAGAACAAAGAAAGGAGTATTTGAATGATAAAGAAAGTATGTTCTGAATCTTTTAAAAGAAAACAAGTAGTAGGAAACTAAATCAGTCAAGATTCTAATGGTCCTACTATAAAAGGCTGACCAAGCGGACAACTGATGTTCATGAACAAAGGATAGTATCAACCTCTTACGGGAATAATTGTATATCTATCCATCCTTGTTTTGACATCAGGTTTGCCACGAGCCTTGTCATTAATTTTCCTCACATCACTTTGTATACATCTTCAATTATTCAAATAGCAAATAGTTTCACAGAGGCTCTACCTAATGGTAAGTTAGGATTCAAATAAAGCTTGGGTTGATTAACATCCACAATCGCACTTGAGGAGTGTTGAAATATGATCTTTGATGCTTTTCTTCAGCCCCACCCATTACCACCCATTACCATTGATTTTATTGCCGTTCCCTTTCTTTTCCAATGCATAGCCAGATACTCCGATGATTTATTTTATTCATCATAAATTATAATCAGCTTTCCTTCCTTATAACAAATTCTTATCTATGATCAGGCTAGGCTTATTTATTGAGGGTTTGAATAATGCTTAAAAAGTGAATGAATGGCCATAATTTCCTTCTTTCCTTTTCTTTCTTCTCTGTTACCTTAACAACAACAATAAAATTGTCAATGATAAATAACCCCTATTGCAACTATTCAACGACCATACATAAAGTTAGAATATGGTCAAATGACAATAACCATGAAAATTCTGGGGTGGACGAGAGAATAATATACAAAAAGTAATAGATAAATTATAAGAAAAATACACTCCATCAAAGTTACCTGACCATGCCATATCAAAGAAATAAATATAAAGCACATACGTTTCCAGAAATGAATGGTACAAAATATAACTAAGTTTTATGGATAGGAATGCCAGCTTAAATTCCACCAAACATGTAATAACATGTGAAGTTTATTTTAATCATTTTATTTGAACTACTTATTTTTCAATTGATCACAAATTTGAATTACACTTTCCTATTTTACAGATGTAAAAGCAGCCTGCCTAGTTATCTTAAGATAAGAAGCACATATTTTTACCTCCGTGACATTCCTTCTGAGCAATCCCGACTGGATTTCAGACAGCTAACCCAGCCATCAGTGGGGTTGTACTTTTCAGTCTCATAGAACTCTTCTGTTACAAACATGTACTATCAGCTCTTAAGCCATCAGAATTAGTGATCTCATCCAGCAGATGCATGCTTTGCTCGCAATGTTTGGACATGAGGCAAACATCAAGCATAAAATCAGTATTGTTCTGCACAGATACAAGAGACCTAACTGTCACATATCGGCTGCCATCCTTGATGATCAGTTGACTGGCAATGACATCATTGCCTAAGCGCCAACAAGCAGCTGGTGTAGCATAGTTTAGCCTAACAGTAGTCCAAGGCCCAGTCCTGCTTGGACTAATTTGAATAAATCCAGATTTTCTTCCTTTACTTGAGGATTGATTAATGTTTTCAAATTCTGGTTTCGGCGACAAAAGCACAGTACAACTTATTCTTCCACTGAATTTGCATGTTTTGCCCTGTGATATAATTTTCATAGGTATTATACACTAGAGTTAGACCTTGTAAGAATACCAGATGAATGCCGAAGAATTAAATTTCAAACAAGAATATGAAAGTTACCAGTTCAGGTGATGCAAGTTCTATCCAGCTGGACCTATCCATGTAATCACGCACATAAAGTTCATCCTCCAAGTTCTGAGCTATTTGAGTTAAAGGGGCAGAAAAGAATCCAGTAGGGTGACCTGTAGACATGTTGTGGAAGGAAGATTACAGTTACATTGGTAAAATTTTTAATTAGTTTACTACATGAAAAATACACAAAAAAAAAAAAAAAAATTTCATTATGGTTAGATATCCAATATATGAATTACATTTACCCAACCCATCAACTTAAACTTTTGGGTTGAGTGGTGGTTTATTAATATCAATAATATTTTTTGAACTTCTTGGCTACCAAAAAATTAGGAACGAATAAATTAAACAGATTTACACAGTTGAAATGAGACAACGTGACAAAATCTTACAATGCAAGATATCACAACCAGAACTACATAAACATATTTATATTTTAAAGTTAACACAAATAACTACAATGTTTTTTTTCCTTGAAAAGAATTTTTATTTCCAAGAAATAGAAATACCTTGCATAAAATTAATAGAATAAAGAACATATCTTATCAAGTCCTTTGATCAGCTTCACATAATGCCTAATGGAGATGATGCGACACCCATGAGTTAGAAAGATACCTTATAGATATCAGATTACACATTTCCCATTCCCATCTTTCCTCTTTATTTTGAATTAAAAGATTCAGATCGGAAGAAACCTATATTCTACAGTTTAATATTCTTGTTAAGAATTCCAGTTCTAGAGTGATTTGAAATTCATATGAGTTCAATTCAATGTCCCATGGTGCCACGTTAGCTTCTAAAGCCATAAATGGAGAAGTTAACCGCAGTGCATAAGTGTGTGCAGGATCTAATATATTTGAAACTGATATTCATATGTGTTATTCACATTTTGCCTTCTTTATTAGATATGAAGAAATTATACCTATGAGATAATAATTATAGAGTTTCCAGTATCCTCAAAAAACAGGAAGTGCAAATGAGAAATATGAATCTCAATATTTCCATGCAGTAACATAATTCATTACCCCATAAGTGGCAAATCGT
Source organism: Momordica charantia (assembly GCF_013281855.1). NCBI lineage: Eukaryota > Viridiplantae > Streptophyta > Magnoliopsida > Cucurbitales > Cucurbitaceae > Momordica > Momordica charantia. The sequence continues at coordinate 8,454 of NW_028275277.1, forward strand.
AGAGTTAAACATAAATGTGAACCAACTGGCTATAAGGTCAAGTAATATCAGTGAGAGAAATTTCTAGGTCATCTATTTATTCCCTTGCTTAAGAGAACTATTAGCACATTGAGGTACCTTTTCCCAAATCCGTTACTATCAATTCCAGCACGTACTTTTCCTGTGTAATTTTGGAAAATATGTACAGCATCAGGGAAGCACAAAGAGAAGGTATTGATAAAGATTGAAGGCATCTATAAAGTCTGGAAAAAATTATAAATTTTCTGATGCAAGGAAAAAGCTTGTTTTTGGTTGAGTTCCTCCAAAATATATTTCGTTGTTTTTTTCAAGGAAACACAAACTATTCATTGATAAAATGAAAACTTACTAAGAAATTGCAGCGACATACATGGAAAAAGGGCAAACTACTCGATACAAGGACAAACCATAATCCATTTGCTTGACCTAAGGAACTAAACAAGCCAAAAACAAAAGCTAGAACTTAAAAAGATATTTGGTTGTGATCCATGAAGACAGCACAAATTTATAGACCCTCATTATCATTTAAAGAATCAAGACAAAACATTATTGATTGGTATGTGTAAATGATGTATTCGGTAGTTACTATTAAAGCTTCTGTTATTAGCTTTTATTTTAAAACCTATGTGTTTTAATTTTAGTTTTAACCCACGGTAACTTGGTTTACCTTTGTTAGTTGTAAAGCTTAGAATCCTATAAATAGGTCTCAACTCTTTCAATAAGATTCATTCTTTCATTCTTAAAACAAACACTCTAGAGCTACATCAGTAAATCATCAATATACTACCTTTTTTAATCCTAATTTTTAGCAAGTCACTGTATTTCAACTTAGTCCTCGTTCAAATTGACTGACTAGCTAAAGTGGCTGTCAAGAACCCGACAAGAATCCTACTAATTCAAGTTTTACAAATAATTTTGCTTTGCAAAATACCACACAGTTCACTGTTTCAAAACTACGACTGTGAGTGGATAAGAACTGCTATAGAATTTCTTTCTAGTAAGCTTTCAAATTCTTTCGTATTAGTTATCAATGACTACTTTCCAGTCTTCCATTCTTGTCAATTTGAAGAAGTTAAATGTCTATATTTTCTTTGGATGGTTATTTCAGAGGTCGGTGATGCCTCTCACAAAAATTGGGGAGTCCTTTTTTTTTTAACAAGAAACAACTTTTCATTGATATATGAAATGGGGATACAGGCTCTCAAAGGAGCGAAAGAAAAAAGAAAAAGGGAAAAAAGAAAATGCTGAGCACAACGAGGAGCAATACAAATTAAATGGAAATTAGAAACCAAAAATCACTAGTGAAGAGACCCAAAAACAAAGAGGACGAGCTTCAATCACCCAGATAATGAATTTGAAGGAGTGACCACTAATAATGAACTACATGCAAAAAAATCCAACATACAACCAAAAATCTTCACATCACACCATCTTGATCATTCTCGCTCTTTCAGAAAACAAAACTTTGTATTTTGCAATAATTAGTCAATCTCCCTCTCATACTTTGCTTGGATCTCCAACTTTCTTTTAGCAAATTCTTCTATGCACAAAGTCCTTTTCTTCGTTGATATTTTCCAATGGATAAAACTTGGCTCCTCACCCGTAAGGAGGAACTTTGTCTTTTCTACCATTAAATATTATTTTTTGTTTTAAAAAAATAATGAGTTGTCAAATAATTAATGGTAGTAAGGACAAAATTCCTCCTTACTATCCTTTTCCAATTCCAACTTTAGCGAGTATTGGAAGAGGAGTGACATGGAGAAGAAGAGGCCATATTGTTGCTTGCTGAGGAGGAATGAATAACCCCACCATTAGACATGAATAATACAAAAATCTGGAAGGAACTTGACCACAACCAACACCCAAGGCCAATTAATGAATATCTTTCTAACCTCTCTAATACCAAAATCAAGTCCGTAGAAGATGGAAGAACACAAATGAATGCTGAATTTCAAAGGACTACACCAGCAGCCAATCTTAAATGAGACTCCTCGAAATACAACTAGCCAACCAAGCATTAATAGAAAGCCAATCTTAAATGAGCCACCATCCAACTAAGCATTAATTAAGAACCATGGGAAGACGTAAAGTCTTGAAAGTCTAAATCCCTTCTTCATTAATATGAGAGAGAAAGAGGAAGCTGATGTTAGGATCCCAAATACAAGAACCTAACAAGAGCTAAATGCAGAAGCTATTTTGAACCAAAAGTCAAAGGGCAACCCGTTTCCACCGGGTATGAAGAATACTGAATGATTAACTCAACCCCTTCCTTTTTACTAATCTCATAGAAAGCCTATTTCTAATTTTGGAGACGAGCTTACAAAGCTCTCAGTAGCTGAAGGGGTTTAAGTTAACCTTAATAAGGCTTTCTTGGAGGAATGAGAAGTAGTTAGTAAAGATTATTCGGATAAGGTAAATGTTCTGTCCATTGGCACTATCCACACCACTAACGAAGGTTTGCCTCTTCGATCATCTTCCATAGAATTCTCGGATAATGATTTTGAAAATTAGCATGACGCAATCAGTATTAGTAGTTTAGACTCTTCTCCAAAGTCAAACATCTCAATCGAGGACTTTTCTGAGCATTCCTATGCGGACGATTTTCAATCTTTTTTTAACGAACAAAAAGATGAGAAACCTGTTCTCCCACAACAAACAACCATTCCTTCCTTTTTTGAAGTATTGAGGATTACTCTTGTCCCAATTGAGTCTGTTCTCTGAGTTTTATGTTGTTCGAAATGTTGGAATGTTCTCAGTTATGCCTTCTGCAGATTTTAAAGCTTTGCAGTTTTAGTTCGGTTGGTTGGTTGATGAGGTTTTCAAAGTCTTTCTCCAGCTTGCGGTTTGACATTTAGTGGTTTATATATGGAGGCTTTTTGAAGACAGCATTGAGGCTTTGTATTTGAGCTTTTCTCCTTATTAGTATTTTGGCTGCGGTATGTTCTTGTGCCCTATCTTCTACTTGGTTCTTTTTGGAGTTTTGGTCTTCGTTCTTGGTGCTAAGGAAGGTTTTTCCCTCATGCGGTTGTTGTCCCTGGATTTAGTTTATTTTCCCAAGTTCGACAGCAAGCAGTTTTTCTGAGTTCTGTTTTAGAATACTTTTATCTCTTTTGAGCTTGTATTGCTCTTGTTGCAATATTTATTCGTTATTTTTCTATTCTTCTCTCTTTTATTTTCTTTTTTCACCCCCTTTGGGGTTTTGTATCTTGAACATTTTTCCTTTTCATATATCAATGAAAAATTGTTTCTTGTTAAAAAAAAGAACCTAACAAGATAACTACATTGCAATATCCAAAGAGAAATTACAATATCAATAGCCTTTCGGGAGGACTATCTCTCTCCCAACTCTATCAAGTTCCTCACCAAAATACTATTCTCCAAGATCCCATTCTCCTCTCCCTACTACCCCTATTTATAACAAGTCACTCCTAACTAATTACCATAATTGCCAAATTCAAAGCTTCTCAATGGTGTGCTCGTTCTGATATTTTCTCTTCGTATTCCCCTAGTATGATTTGTATGAATTGGGAGACCTTCATGCAATGAATGAGTTATTAAAGCTTCTTTTTCTGTCTCCTTTTCAAGTCTCTTCTCATCTCCACGGTTACTGAAAAGACTTTGAGTTTAAAATTCAATCCCATGCATGGACTCAACAATTAATTCATCATCTCCTGATAACAATATCATAAAGTGCTCCTTCGGTTTCCTCACAGATCACAGCCTCTTTTTCGGGAGTTAATGGCACCACAACCTTTTCATTAATGATACCCTCTGACTTTTCCAAGACACTTCGTCAAAAGAGAAAGACCTTTCATCTTCTCTTAACATCAACCTTGTTGGTACAAGATTCAAAGAGTTTTGTTTAAAACCACCAGACATATGATTTGAAAGTCTATCGCCTTCTAATTCGCACTAAAACAATCCCCAACTTCGGATCTTGAATTTCAGCTACAGCTGGGGAGTCCTTGAAACTTGAGAACTTAATTGAGACTCCAAGGAGCACCGGGTTTTTCAAAGAATCATGGGAGATCATATTATGTGCTTCAAGTCGTCATATAAAAGAAAATGTATAGCTGGGATTTATAGAGGCTTGATAACAAAGGAAGGTTCACGAAGGGTATGATGAGACTGCAAAATGACCCTTGTTCCACGCAACTAGATTGTATCTGTATGATTTCATTTTCTAAATAACCACAACTATTCTATCTAGTTATATGATTGATGTGTTGCACATACAAGAGAACATTTAGATATCTTTTTTTCAAATCTCTCATCAGTGGTATTCTCCCTTGAGATTCAACCTTTTGAATCATGACCACAACTACCAATCTGCATATGCCTAACAAGGATTTAGCAAAAGAAGAGAGCGAAAAGGAATTAATAAGGTTTTACACAAATTTCTACCATTTCTATGGAAGAAGTAAAATGTGTGAACATGCAAAAAGTAAATCAACTCTTTATAAGATCAATTTCCACTTCAATCATTCAAGGGAAATGATGGAGGGAGTCCTTTTCGAGTACATTGGTCGCCTTAGTAAAAACCTGTCATTAGGGTATGAAGATGGTTTACCATATGTATTTGTGTACTCGAACTCTTTCTACCAACCTATGCATTTTCCTATCACGTCAAATTAGATGATCTATTAATCCGATTAATGGAGGACTGTAAATTGGTCCATCTTGCAGATGTTGCTGGAAGTACTTTAACATGCTACTATCGGATGGAGTAAGAACTTCAAAAGTTCACGATTTTACTTTCAGGAAGCCATGCCATGCAACTGAATGAAAAAATTGTGGGTTCCTGAAGGTGACCTAAAATCCTCCCAGAAAAATCTACTTTGTGAGAAGGAAAAGACCCATCTTAAAGTTTGTTCATAGAAATGCCATTGTCTTCCTCCTAGATAGCCAATGCTGGTCTTAAACAAACTTGAGCCATTCTATCTCTTTGGAAATAAATTTGCTATGCTTGCTGTATTTTTGACAAGGTCATGTCAATTTAACTAAAATTTGAGTTCAACATGTTGGGTGAGAATTTGGATATGGTCAAAGATGAACCAATTGAGTTATGTTCTAGTTGGCATGTCAACTTAACTAAAATGATCTACGACAACAAAGAAAATATCAAACCCTCTCCAATTTCTCAGAAATCTCAACATATAATTCGGAGACAAAGGAGATATATTCTGTTATTCTTGTAGTTGTCAATGCAGATAATTGGTTTCAATTGGTCTAACCACAAGGTGAGAAGAGCATGTCCACAATACATTCTATTATTCTAAAATATTGACATTCCTCACACTCAATTACAAAATTGCAGAACCAGAGTTAACTTAGAAAAGTTGCATTTAATCAAGTTATAAAAATTTGAAGAGAACATGAATGGGATAAGGGATTAGGCTACCTCCTGTACGATGATTGCCTATATAAAATAAAACCCAACCCATACATAGTTTACTTTAAAAACAGCAATAATTCACCCCAAAAAAAAAAAAGAAAAAAAAGAAAAAAGACTATAAATTATAACAAATAATCTGATTGAATAGCCATGGATCACTATCAACTCGTGTAAAAGTAAATGCATACAACAGTGACAGTAGCTAATGTAAAGTAGTGGATAAACAAATACAGATACATTGAATGAATAAATATGGTACTCACCGGGGATTCAAGTTTGAAAAAGAATATTTCTTTCCAATAGACCAAGTTGATCTCTGAAGATAACGAGTGGTTTGAGCTGCTTCCGGACGTGCGCGCACTCTGTTGATGCTGCAGTTCAGTAAAGACCCCTTGGAGGGGAGTGAGACGAACAGCTACTGTATATTGGTGAGCAGCTGGTCCTTCAACCCTTGGCAACTGTATCAGATGTTTGTCCAAGTCAGATGAACAAGTTCAAATAATCGTCTATGCAAGGAATATATTAAAATAAATGCTAGAGGAAAAGATCTTGACAGTGTAATTGATGAAAAATATATATTATACCTGTCCATCAGAGATAATTATTGTTACCATTCTTCTGTCTTTTGTAAAACGTTTTCCTTCCAAATGTGAGTCTAACATATTCTTCGAAACAGGAACTTTTAAGGGCTTCATGTCCCCTGAAGGCATCCTTATTACATTTTGAAGACCGCGTATCTCAGTAGCTTGGATGTATATGTCCTGACCAAGTTTATTTTGTGGGATGATATAATAGTCTCTCTTGCCATGCAGATTGCCAATACGTTTTCCACCAGAAGTGGAAAACAACGAATCCTATATAACAACTCCCAGGAAAAGAAAGGAAGAAAGAGGATAATGGTCAGTTGGGTTACTACTTGACAGAATGCAAAATTGTAATCATAAGAAGAAAAACATGTACTCTTTTTTTGTTATTCTCATGAACATGCGTAAGATTGATCCAGCTTGCATATGCTTGAATGAGCATATTGACATTAGATGCTGAAACATTCAAATTTAGATCTCTTGCTGAGGTAAGACGCAACTGAGAGGCCGATCCAGGGGCATTTTGGTCGTAGTGGTACCTGAAAGGAACCAGACTAAGTTAATCATTTAATCATGCAAACCTGAATTACTGATTTTGTCATGGGTGTTCTCTTGATGAAAAACATTCTCAATATTTTTAACTCCATCAAGAAAATCTTCCACATTAAACTTCCCACTTTAAATCAATAATTCAATCCTTATTAAAAAGAAAATTTGAAAATCGGTAATTCAATCCTTATTAAAAAAAAATTGTACTTTTTATCGCAATGGTCTGTGTACTGACTGCAGTAAATATTCCAAATTTCTGTAATCTTTTTCTTACACAAAAGGCCCTAAACTCTTGAAAGCTTAACAGAAGGACAAAGATAAAAATATGTAACCATGATTACATTGCAAATAATCCAGTCTCAGATGTACATAGGCTAAAATTCTGGGCAGTTTAGAGAAACAAGCAAAGAGAAATTTTGTAGGAAGTTAATTAAAGGGCTAGCTCGATTGAAGATGCAAAAACAAGGCTTCGTGAATATTGAAAACAAAGTAAACCACAGTTGTACTTGAAGAATTTTTGGGGGTGGAGATTCAAACTCGTGACCTCTTAATCAGAGATATGTGCCTTAACATGGATAATCAAATTAAACTTCTAATTTTTTCAAAATGATTAATCCTTTTGGAACTGATAATAGAAATAGTTTTTTTTATTACTGCTAGGCTTATTTTATTTTATCAACGGTAATGAATATTTTTTTAGGGAAAAGAAAACTGTTCCTGAATCATGAAGCAACGGACCTAAATAGACTTTGTAATTCTAGAAATTTATGATTTTTGGAATGCCTTTCTATGTTCTGCATAATTTTTTATTTTACTTGTTGTTTTGTTTTTTCTCATTCCTTTTTTGAGTTTGTATCTTTGAACACTGCGCTTATTTCATTTCTCAATGAAAATTTGCGTATCTTCTTAATAAAATATATATATATATATATATATATATATAATAGGAAGTTGAAAAAATAGTATTGGCATAAAAATAATAATCTTCTCAAGATAATTACCTTAAAAATCCATCTACAGGTTCTACAAGTGGTTCCCAGGATTCGTACTTATCATTGTATGATCTGGCTGCCAAAGAGAAGCTCACAACGGCATTTAAGTATCCTTTTCTTCCATGAAGACTAAACCCCAACCCGCTAAAAGATATATTGAACAATGGAACCATCTGCCAAAATCAAGAATAAAAATTATGCAAAAACAAATCAATAAAGAAGCCAAACTCATTACCTGCAAATAATGCAATCTAAGAGACGTATCAGTACAGCCGCAAGTCAATTCATAATCAACTAAATGCGCAAAGATGGTTCATACTTTAAATTGAAGAATGATAATTAAGAACAGTGAAATTTCAGCATTTGCCTAGAGTCATATACATAAATCAGAAAAAATACAATGAATCTTAAAAAGGCACTAGCAGTTCCTAGAATCTACGCTTTAAGCTTAAAAACATAAAGTACTCTACTTGAAACAGCTGGTAGGTGCTAATAATGAGCCACACTCAATATGCCAAAATTTATTAAAATTTAAGTTCTAATATAATAGATCTTATCTCGGACTAAACTGCCAAAATTCTTTTGTTCAAATATGCCGTATGCACAAGAGAGTTTAAAATCTTAATTCAGTGATTTTATGAGGAAAGGGTTAATTCTTTCCATAGGAGTGAAAAGGAAGGCCGCTTCCAATGCTTTGGGCAGGGATTACTTGAACTTGAACCTCGAAGTTTTTTTTTAACAAGAAACGAAATTTTCATTGATAAATGAAAAGGAACAAAAATTGTTCAAAGATACAAATCTCCGAAGGGGTGAAATGGAGGGGAATGAAGAAAGAGAAAAAAAAAAAAAAGAGATACAAACAACCAAACTTAATAAATGAAGCTTAAACATTACACAAAAAAAAACCTCCCACTTAGACAAATCATGCTAGGAGAATAATTTTGCAAAGAGATTGGAGAGAGCACCCCATTGTGAGGCTTTGAACTTAGCTATACTGAAGCATTCAAAAGCTGAGCGGCTTTTCCCTTCGAAAGTACTTTGATTCCGCTCAAACAATAACTCGGATATAAGCGCTTTAAGGCCGTTTACCCAAGGAAGACTTGCTTTAGGCAAAAAGAAAGGACCAAATAGCAACTGAAAAATTGATGAAGATACTGACTTGTCCTTTACCCAAGCTAAATTGAAGTCATTTACCCAAGCTAAATTGAACATATGAAAGAAAAGATCCCAGTAAACAAAAGAGAAACAAATGCGCTTGGTCTTCGCAAGTGGCGGCACACAAAACGCATATAGAAGGTTGGAGGAGCATGTTAGGCAACTTCTTTTGGAGAGTTTCGGAAGTATTTACTTCCCCATTAAGGAGAATCCATGCTAGAACATTCACCCTTTTTGGGCCGCACGAATTCCACAATCTTGAAACAAATTCCTTAGGCAGAGATGAAGAACCAACTCTAGGCTTACATAGGGAGCCTAAAAAACAACTTTGTTGATCTATCATTCGGACATTCAAATGAGTCTAAAAAACAAGTTTCATAATTTTTCAACCAACACGTTATTTTTTATGAATTTATGAATTTTTAAAATTTAAAAAAAAAAAATAACTAGATGTTGAGAAAAATTCTAATTTTTTGTGGGCAGCGTTCTTTTGTGATGTTTAGGTCCCAGAAAAAAATTCAGATCAATCGAAGTTTTCTAGATATATTTTCTACAATCTTGGGTGTCGGGTGGCCATGGGCGGGCATGGGTGGACTTGGTGGATGCAGCATGCCTTGTGGTTAGTAATAGCCTCCACGTTACATGGAAAAAATTGAACAAGTTTGATAGCACTAAGCGGATGTGTCATTCCTTTGCCTATCTTATAACAACCACGACACTAAAATAAATGAGTTTTATGTGTTGCGAGGGACGAATAAAAGCAACGAATGACGTAGTGTATTGTGGCAGCAAGGCCACTCTACTCTGTCACTCATAGTACCCTTTCGTGTATTTAAGCCGACAATGATAGCATTCTAACATTTTGTGGGCAACGTTCTTTTATGATTCTTAGTTCCAAAAATAAATATGACTACAATCACGCTTTCTACATATAGTTTCTAGTGTGATGGGTGTTGGGTGCAATGGCGACTACACGGGTTGTGGATTGGTGTGATGTGACTAAATTCTTACAATCTTGTTTCACCATGATCCTCCCATCGCTTTCCAGATATAGTTTCTCGTGTGATGGGTGTTGGGTGGGATGGCAAGTGCAGCGATCGTTGCTTGGTGTCACGTGGCTAAAACCTTACAATCTTGGGGCACCACGCTTCTCACATACAATCTTAAAATATAAAGTACAACTTAGAGTTTGCACGGATTTAAAAGGATTGTCCAACAAATGAAGTTTTGTGTGGCGTGCTGTGGGCGGAAGGGATGTTGCTGCGTGGTGGGCGCGAAAGGGGGCGTCGGTGGGCATGGCGCGAGGGGGTCGGGGGTGCGGGTGGAGGTGGGTGGGCGCGTGCGAGAGAGGGCTGGGGGAGTGGGGAGCGAGAAGAGGTGGTGGCAGGAGCGCGCGAGTGGTGGGGCGCGAGCGCGGGTGGCGGTGGTGGGCGTGGACCGCGCTTGTAGGGGGCGCTTGGAGGCGTGGGCGCGCGCAGGGAGCCGGTGGCGTTGGGCGCGCGCACGCAGGGGGGCGCTGGTGGGCTTGGATTTCGAAGGATAACCTCCAATGACTTAAGTTATGCGTGGTGCGCGCGCGGGCAGTGCGCTGGTGTGCGTGGGGCGCGCGCGAGCAAGGGCGCTGGTTGGTCTGGATTACGCAAAATAACCTCCATTAACCGAAAAGGATTCTGAAGAGTTTAAACTCCATTTCAACTAATCCTCATCATCACAAAGCTAAATCAGATTTAAACATGACAGCAAGATAAATATTCTTCCAATTCTTCATCCTTTAGCATTCTCCTAACTTCAATTCTCTAAGAAGAAGAATGTGAGTCCCAAGCATCACGGACTGGTACAGAAGGAGAAGAAGAGATCCAAAATAAGGATGGAAAAATAGAACTCGTTTGCCATTCTTAACCCTGAAAAAGGTGAAGTTTGCCACCAACGACCACTGTTTTTTAATGCAAAACCATGGACTACGACGACTACCAATTTTTCTCCCAGAAACATTCCAGTTAAAACGGTCAATACCATAAATGCTTGCCACAACTTGCCTCCAAAGAGCTGAAGTTTCTATACTAAACCGCCAACCCCATTTGGCTAGCAAAGCATGATTTCTATACAAAAATCTCCCAAGACCCAAACCACCTTTTTCCTTGCAACGAGAGGCAATATCCCACCTGACCAAGTGTTTCAATGTACTCTTCTGACTATATCCCAAAAAAATGATCTCAAACCTTGCTCAATTTGTTTGCTAATAAGAACTGGCATTTGAAATATTGATAAAAAGTACAATGGCTTTTGTCCCTTAAGCTATCAAAGGCTTTGCAAGTTCCTTTTCAGGAAAAGTGTTAGTCTTCCTTCGAGACAAGTAAAGAGGAAAGGGCTGAATTAGTCTATTGGTATTGTAACAACCCGTATTTTCCAATACGGTCATTCTGACAAAATGTGAAAGCGTAAACAACTAAACACTAAATTAACGGAAAGACTTCTTTATTTAATACGATACTATGACAAAAGATAAGAACAAGTCCAACTTTGAAAAAAAAAAAAAAAACCTACACTATAATAAAGCCAAAGAATAACTACAAGAACTAACTAAGTTATCATAAGCTAATAACAATGGAAAATACTAAAGATTTCAACTCCTCATGCCAGAACGCTATTCCTCAATCACTATCTGAGTAGTCACTTGAACATTTCATCTGAAAACATTTAGAAAACAGAAAAAAAAAAAATAAGTACAAAAATACTCAATAAGCAATTTCCATATCGAATTTCGAAATTCATTTTCCTTTCAAAACATTTGTAAACAAAAATACGAACAAATCAAAACTTTTAAAGTCCTTTAAAATGTTTAATACAACTTTCAAAACTTTAAAAATAAACTAGATTTTCAAAAACAAAAGTCTTCAAATAAGATAAAATTTCCAGTCAATCAAAACAAACTTCTATTCATTCAAACAAACTTCAAATCCTTCAAAACAAACTTTCTTTCACTCGAAACTTTCAAAGTTCATTCTAAAACACTTGGTACAACTTTCAAACTTTTGAATAACTAAATCATTCAAACATTCAAAACAATCTTACATTCATTCATACTTTCAAAATCAGGGTGGAATGTTGCATTATTTGGGTAGCCTACAGAACATATGTGGTTACCCGTCGGTAACACCAAATCAATCAGAAGCTTCTATCAGAGTTGTCGAATTAATATCGACTAGGACAGAGTTGTCGAAATAATATCGACCAGAACAGAGTTATCGAAATAATATCGACCATTACTTAAGTGTGAGGCCATGTGAGTGAATAACACACACATGAATCTTCATTCCCAAGGAATGCCAAACCACAAAAGTGTCTTCCCACAAATAAGCCAGAACAGAAATCCATCAATTCCAAATTAAGCTACTACCCCAAATAAGCAAAACGTTCCTCCAAACAAAATCATGACATGTCTGGATAGCTCTATCAAATCAATCAAAATATCTTTCAAATAAAATGCAAAACAAATACTTACTTTCAATATTAAATTAATTCAAAACATTGAAATAATTTAAAATAAACTTTATCAATCTTCCAAAACATGATTTCAAATAATTCACAAATAAACAAAATATCAATTTCAAACCTTTAAATAAATTTAAACAAAACTTTATCAAATCATTTAAGAATACTTCAAATACTTTGCAAATAAACCTAATTTCAATTGCCAAATTAGTTTTCAAATCCATAATAAAACTTCAATTTCATATGCAAGATATCAATTTCAAATCTTCCTATCAAATCCAAAATACATTTTAGTTTTTTGAAATATGACAAATCACTTACAACACTTTTCGAAGGGATACGGTAAATCACTTACAATACTTTTTCGAAGGGATATGATAAATTACTTACCTCTTTCAGAAATCCTACGAATCTAATTTACTTCTTCCTTGTTAGTTGTCAACTTAGAGGCCTAGAAACAACCAATATCCAAAATCAATTCTTAAATCCTATCCAAGGATTTAAAATTCAACCAATTACTAACTCAAATCTTATCTACCCAATTTTCCCATTCAAAACACTTTTTTATGTAAAATAATTAGGAAAGTATGGATTTGGGGCTACAAAACAAGATCTGAAAACTAGGTTAAAAAAGCCTCTAAATTCAACAATAACAAATTTTAAAATTAGAAGAATCGATATAAATCAATACGAACTAAATTTACAAAAAGTTTCTCAATAAAACCAGCTTAAAAACCTTCTAAAAAATTGAAAATTTGGGGATCTTAAATCTGAAAAATTTTCCGTTTTATAAAATAAAACTTCCAAGAATTTTCCATAAAACAATTAACAATTTACTAATTTTTATAGAAAAATGAGATCTGAAAACCGTATATAAAACCTTTAAAACTTGGTAAAAATATATAATTTTTCATGTAAAAATCATAACAACAAACTATAATTTATAGGATACAAATAGGTAAACTTTTTATGCAAAAAGAGTCTCAAAATAGCCCAAAAACAATCTCATAAATAAAAAAATTCAAACCAAAAATTCTGGAAAATTTTTAGGGCAAAAGTCCTTAAAATATTTTATTTTAAAAAACAAAGCCCTCAAAACTTTTCCCAATAAACTGAATTAAAGAACTACAAATCAAGAAAAATAAAACTAAAACAATGAGAAGAAAATCTTACCGATCTTTGAGAGAAAATACCAAACTCTTCTTCCTTTCTTTTCTTTTTCTCTTTGAGAGAAAACTAGGTCTAACAGTTTAAGAAAATAAAACCTAAGGTTTAAAGGCTTTTATAACAAACCCTAATGAATCCTTATTTAAAAAGGATAATAAAAAGATAAAGATTTAATAAAACTCTTTCTTTTTATTTTTTAAATTCTAAGAACAAATTATCTTTTAAAAATAATTTCTAAAACAAAAAAATGTTTATCTTTGAGAAAATAAAAGAAAACAACTAAAAAATAATAATTTAAATATATGTATATTTATATATTATTATTATTATTATTTTGGTTGTTACAGGTATTCTTCATACCAGGTGGAAAAGGGCTGAATTAGTCTATTAGTATTCTTCATACCAGGTGGAAAATGGTTGGCCTATGGTTTTCGGTTCAAAATAGCTTTGGCATTTAATTCTTGGAAAATAGTAGGGCCAACGTTGTCTATTTCCTTATCAATGTCCACGGCTTTTCTGACCAAAGGGGTGCTCAACTCACCCATCACATACTCTGAGGCAATGGAGCTATCCGGGGAGAATTTTAAATTGATAGTGGTGCTTTTGGCTAAAGACCAAGAAAGAAATATTATTTATCACTTCCCCACTGAAGACACTGTAACATGATTAATTGATTGAAGTAAAATTCTTAAGCTCCCTCCTCCCTCTGAAGTTTCTTGACCTGCTCCCCTCGACTCAACTGCCCAGGATGTCCTCCTCTAATATCCCTAGCCCAGTCGAATCTTCTTTTTTCTGAACAAGAAACAACTTTTCATTGATATATGAAAAAGAAAAATGTTCAAGATACAAAACCCCCAGGGGTAATCTTCTTCAAAACATGTTAGTTGAGGTTCCTTCGATAGTATAACTCATCAAAGTCCAAAGTTCAAATTTCAAATCATTTCAGTTTACACAGTATCCTGGATGAAGGCTAGAGAATTCACCATTAGAGGGAGAAGAAATTTAAGCATTTTCCTCGAGAATTCCACCCTCTTTGAATCAGACTTCTTATTGTTGAATTAGTTAGAAGTTTAGATTATGTGGACTTAGTTAGAAGTCGTTTTAAAGTTGTTTAGATTTTGTGTTTAAATTTAGCAAATAAATCTCCTTTTTTGTTAGGGAAGTTAGGAGGTTATTCCTAGATTTTGTTTCCTCTTGTAGCCTATATATAGTGTCTCTATTCCTCATCTTTGATCAATCAATTTCAGAATTTATTTCTTCTCTCTTTTCTCGTGTATGTCTCTATGGTGTCTCTATTCCTAGTTCTTAAGAGTGAATAAACCACCACTCAACCCAAAAGCTTAAGCTGATGGGTTGAGTAAATTTAATTCATTTATATGGATTCTAACACTAGTTTTTATGGTATCAGAGCTAGGTTTAGATTGACACCAGAATGGTTAAAACAGCCATGATGACTGATGTGCGCAAGGATGAGAGTTCCGAAGGATTGAATACGACCTCAATTTCTCTCCCTACAAGCACATCCACGACACCTCACATCTCTATCTCTGAAAACACTTCTCTCCTATTAGAGTATAGATATTTTAGTATATTTTATATTATTGTATTAATATTAATTTGTCTTTTACCTTCTCCTTATAGGATTAGGTCAACCTGGTATCAGTGTTTTCGAGGCGCAAGGCGCACCGCAAGGCGACGAGTCCTTTGATCGCCTTGAGGCGAGAGGCGATACAAAGACGACGCCCGATTGAAGCGAGGCGCACCTTGATAAATAAGTAAAAATTATATATATAGTGCATAAATTACCTTAAAAAAATCAATACCAAAATAGTAAATGTCAACAAGATGCATAAAACAACCAAATTCTATAAATTTAGTTCCAAATAAAGACAAGCAACATTAAGAAATTGTAGAGTCTGAAATAGAACAAAAAGTAAATATAAGTAATCAAAGCTCATCATCCTCATCTAAATCTAAATTCTCTTCATCTTGGACGTCCTCACAATCTTCCTTTTCCAATTCTTCTTCTTCTTCTTCTTCGGTGTCATCATCATCATCACTAACCACAACTTGCACTGATTTTCGAACTCTTGAAGTTGTAGGAGCAGGAGTAGCAGGCGACTTTCCTTTAGATCTTACATATGTTCTAGTTTGCCTGATGGGTTCTCTAACACCACTAGCCTCGGCTACATCTCCCCATGTGAGGTCGTCATCATCAAAGACCAACTCATTTTCTTCTTGACCATCTTCTTCTTCGAGTGTTCCGATCAACCATTCATTACTTTCATCAATATGATCCAAAGTAATTGGATCAAGTTGGTCTTGTAGAGTGTAGCGCTCTTTAAGTGCTTGGTTATATTTTATATAAACCAAGTCATTAAGACGCTTTTGCTCTAACATGTTCCTCTTCTTGGAATGAATCTACAGAATTATTAACGATGTAGAGTCAAAAGTGGATTTTTCAATCTTCAACTAACAAGGGAAAAACCAAATTATTCTCACTTACGTGTTCAAAAACACTCCAATTGCGCTCACAGCCAGAAGTGTTGCACGTTAGACTAAGGACTCTCATGGCTAACTTTCGTAAAATCGGAGCATTAACACCATAAAGAGACCACCATGCAGCTGTGCACATATTAAACAAATGATTTAGAATTTTAGTAGTTCAAACTTAAATATGTCTATTAAAAATTTAAAACTAAAAGTAATAAATAATGTCATTACCTGGTGTTTTAACACCCCTCGTCCTTATTGCTACATTACTCGAAAACATGCCTTTTGCTTCATTGTACAATTCTAATTCGATTGAACATTGAACTTGATCATCGATAGATGGTATTAATCGTTCTATAACTTTGATCAGACCATCCATGACCTCAGGATCTTGCATTATTCTCTCTTTGTTGTCATAAAAAGAGATGGATTCAAATAATATCCGGCTGCATGTAAAGGCCGATGAAGTTGACAATCCCACCTTTTATCAACAATCTCCCAAATCGGTCTATACTTCGCCTCATTTCCATTAAAACCACTCTTAATAGCCTCCTTTGCCCTATCCATAGCTTCGTAAATATAACCCATAGCTGGTTTATCACCATCTACTAGCCTCAACACACGAACTAAAGGGCCCGATGCTTTCAAAGTATACACAACTGAATTCCAAAAAGATGGCATCATAACGGTTTCAGCTGCTCTCTTCCCCTTTGGGTCCTTCGCCCATTTAGAGGTGGTCCATTTCTCAGAAATAAACATCTTCCTCAAATTGGCTTTATTTCTGTGAATACTGGCTAGGGTTAAAAATGAAGTTGCGAAGCGAGTCACTGCTGGTCTTACCAATTCATGTTGGTTAGTAAATTCTCTCATCATGTTTAGCACGTACAAGTGGTTGTAAATAAAACCACTAAGTGCCACAACCTTCCGAAGACACCTTTTCACCTGCTCAATCTTTCCAATATCCTCCAAAATTAAATCTAGACAATGAGCAGCGCATGGTGTCCAATATAGATGAGGTCGCTTGGCTTCTAAAAGTTTTCCAGCTAGGACATAGTTTGAGGCATTATCCGTCACAACTTGGACAACGTTTTCTTCTCCAATCTTCTCCACCATTCCATCTAAGAGTTGAAAAATCTTTTCTCCAGTTTTGATGCATGAAGATGCATCGATGGATTCCATAAACAACGTTCCAACAGATGAATGAACTAAAAAGTTGATTAGTGTCCTATCCCTCCTATCAGTCCACCCATCTGACATCAGCGAACAACCATTTCTCTTCCATTCTACCTCATGATCGCCCATAAGATTTTTTGTGTACTGTACTTCTTTTTTCAAGTACGTTACTCGAGCTTCATGATAAGAAGGAGGTATCAAACCAGGGCCAAATTGCCCCACAGCTTCTAGCATCACTTCAAAACTTCTCAAGCGAATAGTATTTAGAGAAATACCTGCTTGATATATCCAACGCATGATGAATTGCACTGTAGCATCTTTCCCCTCTTTATCATATTTTTCAGTAATAGTTGATTGCTTCAACCTCTTCAATCGATTTCTATCATCAACAACTTTTCCAGGATGTTGATACACAAATTTATCTATTGGCCCCTTTGGTCGCGGTGGTTTTAACACTGATGGACTACAAGAGTTACTACTTCCACTTCCACTTCCAATTCCTCTCCCTCTCCCACCCATACTACTCACATTATCACCTGTGTTTATTCTTGTTCGCTTGTTCATTGGGGTTGATGTTGATCCAGATCCACTACCACTACCACCAACTACTTCCATTTCATCTTCATCATCTTCTTCAATCAAAGTTAAATCTTCATACGTTGGGAGGGCATTACTCTCTTCCCTCACATTAGTTGGGCATTTCAAACATGCCTTTACATTTCTATTTCCCCCAACCAAATGGTTTGTTGCTCGGCAAACTCCACCTTTGGTAATTTTTCCACAAAACACGCATTTGCACGTGTTTGTATCTTTTGGATCATCCAATATGATGTATTGCCAACCGGGATGCTTGCGTTTGTTTCCACCTTCTTCCATCCTAATATAATTCAAATTTGGAAGATAAAAAAAAAAAATGTAAAGGAAAGACTAAAGAGCCACTGTGAAGTGTGAAGAAAGCCAAAGATTTAGAAAACTTTTGTGTGAAATAAAAGAGAGGAAACGAAAAGGAGTAAATGAGATATAAGAAATTTAAAAAAAAAAAAAAAAACCTACGAACTATCGCCTATCGGAGTGAGCGGCGGCGGCGGCGGGGGCAGACGGCGATGGTGGTGGTCGGAGACGGGGCTGGCGGTGGCGGGGGCAGACGGCGACAGTGGTGGTCGGAGATGGGGCCGGCGAAGACGACAGTGGTGAAGGGTAGGTTGAAGATGAACGTGGAGAGGGAGGCAGATGGGTTTCGTTGTCGAGAGGAAGGGAAGGGTTTTTAAAAACTAAAACCCTATAAAAATTAAAAAAAAAATAATAATAATAAGACGATCGCCTCCTTGAAGGAGGCGATCGCCTTGCCTCAGGCGACAGGCGCGCCAAGGCGCCCAAAGGCGAGCGCCCGATTGAAGGCGCTCGCCTGGGCACCCTGCGAGGCGCACCTGGGCGAAAACGCCTCGCCCCTCGCCTGAGGCGAGCGCCCGGGTGCACCTCGAAAACACTGCCTGATATATTTGTCTATATATATAGACTTTAATAATGAGAATACAGAACATTGGATTCTCTCCAACCTTAGTCTCTACATGGTATCAGAGCTCTAGGTTTCTAGGTTTCTTCTAAAATTTTTGTGCCCATTAGGGTTTTGATGCCCATTAGGGTTTTGTGTCCATTAGGGTTTTGTCCCTTAGGGTTTTGTTTATTGCTATCCAACACTACGACCGCCGCCGCCGCCGACCACCGCCGCCGCCGACCACCGCCGCCGCCGTCGTCACCGTCGGTCGCCGCCGACCACCACCACCGCCACCGCGGCCGGACGCTTCTGCCAGCCGCCGCCGTTTGTTGATTTGCCAACGCTGCTGTTTTCCAATTGCTATTCGTGGGTTTCGTCTCGCCGTTCTTCACACCTTCGTCGCCGCTAGTTGCCGTGTGCTTCCGTCACCGCCAATCGCCTTTGCCCCTCTAGTTGTCGTGGGGTAGCACTTAGGGTTTCTGGTTCTAGAAAACACCTGATCCGGTTCAAGCGGCCCAGTTCAACCGGTTTCGTTTCAAGTGGTTTGGTTCATCAAGTTCAAGTTCGGTTCGGTCTGGTTCGTCACATTACGGTTCGGTTTGGTTGATTTATACCGGTTCTGGTCCGGTTCGTTTGTTTCAGTTCAATTGGTTTGGTTCACTATGCTCTGTTCAATTGGTTTGGAAAATTCAGTCAGGTGATTGAGAATTTTGGAATGAAGAAGAGTAAGTCAGATCATTCTGTTTTTTATAAAAAATCTGAGTCTGGTGTTATCTTACAAGTTGTGTATGTTGATGATATTGTGATTACTGGTAATGATTCATCAGGCATCCTATCACTCAAGTCTTTTCTTCATAGTCAATTTGGGAATGTTGAAATATTTCTTAGGAATTGAAGTAACAAGGAGCAAGAAGGGGATCTTTTTGTCACAAAGAAAGAATGTACTTGAGTTGTTAACTGAAACAGGAAAGTTAGCTGCTAAGCCGCATAGTACCCCAATGATACCTAATTTGAACCTTACAAAGGAAGGGGGAGTTGTTGAAAGATCCTGAGAAGTATAGGAGATTAGTAGGGAAGCTGGATTATCTTACGGTTACGAGGCCAGACATAGCTTATCCAGTCAGTATTATGAGTCAGTTTATGAGTTTTCCTACAACTGACCATTGGATCGCATTGGAACATATTCTATGTTATTTGAAAGGTGCTCCTGGACGTGGCTTGTTATATAAAGATCATGGTCATCTTAATATTGAATGTTTTTCAGATGCTGATTGGGTAAGTTCTAAGGAAGATAGAAGATCAACCTCAGGATATTGTGTATTTGTCGGAGGTAATTTAGTTTCTTGGAAAAGTAAGAAACAAAACGTGGTGTCGCGTTCGAGTGCTGAATCAGAATATAGAGTTATGGCACAGTCGGTGTGTGAATTAGTATGGATACATCAGCTTCTGACTGAATTGGGATTTGGCATCACCACTCCAATGAAACTTTGGTGTGATAATCAAGCAGCTCTTCATATTGCATCTAATCCAGTATTTCATGAACGAACCAAACACATTGAAGTTGATTGTCATTATGTACGTGAGAAAATACAGCAAGGATTGGTGGCTACAGGGTATGTGAAGACTGGAGAGCAGCTAGGAGATATCTTTACTAAAGCATTGAATGAAGCACGAATAGATTATTTGTCTAACAAGTTGGGCATGATTAACATATATGCACCAACTTGAGGGGGAGTGTTAGAGTATAGATATTTTAGTATATTTTATACTCTTGTATTAATATTAATTTGTCCTTTACCTTCTCCTTATAGGATTAGGTCAACCTCGTATATTTGTCTATATATATAGACTTTAATAATGAGAATACAGAACATTGGATTCTCTCCAACCTTAGTCTCTACATCTCCAAATTACCTCTTCAAAATTATCCGTGGTCGAAGTCGACTAGGGTACATCAATGGCACGATAGCAAAACCAGATGAAGCTGACCCTTCTTTTTTCGTGTGGAATACTCAAAACTCAATGGTCATGGCATGGCTTATTAACTCGATGGAGGAGGACATTAAAGAATCATTCATCTTCTACTCAAAAGCAAAGGATCTTTGGAATGCGCTCACTACAGCTTTTTCTGATTTTGATAACTCGGCTCAATTGTTTGAATTACGCAATAAGGCACGTTCCTTACGATAAGGTGAATCTGATGTCACCTAATACTACAGCTCATTACGTCGGTTGTGGGCTGAACTTGATCTATGTCGCAATCTCGAATGGAAGAGCTCGAAGGATGCTGAACGCTTCCGCAAACACGTCGAGAAGGAACGAATTTATGATTTTCTTGCAGGTCTTCGTCTGGAATTAGATGATGTGCGTGGCCGCTTACTTGCCACAAAGCCAATCCCAGCCATTGATGAAATCTTCGCAGAAGTTCGCTGGGAGTCAAGCCGTAAACGTGTGATGATGGGTGATACACACGCAAAACCTCTGTCCCTCTCACTGGAATCATCAGCTCTGGCGGCACGAGGTCCACCACCAACTTCATCCCGATCTACTCGTCGGAACAACCTATGGTGTGATCATTGTAAGCGCACAAACCATAAAAAAGATTGGTGTTGGGAATTCCATGGTCGTCCTCAACGGAAGAATTTATCAGGGGATTATCGGCCACCTCCACCTACAAATACTCCATCTTCTCGAACCAGCTCCTCCGGCTATCAAGTAGGCCCTAGTGTGTCAAACTCCCAAGATTTGGCCACCACTCCCTCCATTTTCGAAGGCACAACTTGAACAGCTCTATTGTCTCTTAACACCGCCGGTTGAGTCTACTCCTTCGTCAAGTTTCATGACACAACGAGGTATTTTTAGTGCAGCTTTAACAAGTCAGCAGCATTTCGATCAGTGGATCTTAGATTCGGGTGCAACGGATCATATGACCGCTTTTCATGATATGTTTACCATGTGCTCACCCAACCCGATTCAAACACATGTCAAGCTTGCAGATGGGTCATCGACCATTATTAAGGGCTTCGGTTCTGTTATTCTTAGCCCGAACATTACATTGCACTAAGTGCTCCATGTGCCTAAATTATGTTGCAATCTAATTTCTGTTCAGAAGTTGACTCATGATTTAAAGTGTCAGGCCCTGTTCACTAACTCTAAGTGTTTGTTTCAGGACTTGATAACGGGAACGACGATTGGCAGTGCTGATGGCTTTGAAGGGCTCTACTACTTTAGAGAACCAAGTCTAAGAAATAAACAAGTTCTCCAGGTTGGTGGTGAGTTAAATTCTAGAGAACAACAAATTCTAATTTTACATCGCCGTTTAGGGCACCCGAGCTTTCAGTATCTTAAACATTTTTATCCTTCACTTTCTCATAAAGATGACCTTTTTAATTGCGAGGTGTGTCAACTCCCAATCCATTCACAATCATTCATAGTGATTTATGGGGGCCGTCTCGCATCAAAACTATGTCCGGTAAACGTTGGTTCCTTACCTTCATTGATGACCACACTAGGGTTTGTTGGGTCTATTTACTTAAAGAAAAATTAGAAACTGCATCAATCTTTCAACAATTTCATTCTCTCATTCATAATCAATTTAATACGAGAATTAAAATTCTTTGCACAGATAAGGGGACAAAATATTTTAATCAAACATTGGGTACTTTCCTGTCTCAAAATGGAATCATTCACCAAAGTTGCTATGTCATTACCCCCCAACAAAATGGTATAGCTGAAAGGAAAAATAGACATCTTTTAAAAACTGCCCGTTTTCTCATGTTCACCAATTATGTTCCTAACTGTTTTTGGGGTGATGCTGTCCTTACTGCTTGTTATCTCATTAATCAGATGCCCTCTTGTGTTATGAAATTTAACACTTCGCTAGAAATCTTACTCACTATCTATCCTCAAATCTGATCTGTCCTCACAATCCCCTTCAAAATATTTGGATGTACTGCATTTACTCATGTTTATGATCATGAACGTCACAAATTGGAGCCAAAAGCCAGAAAGTGTGTCTTCCTTGGTTACTCTCCTACACAAAAAGGCTATAAATGCTATTGTCCAATCACCAATAAATTTTACACTATCATGGATGTCATATTTTTTGAGTCTCAATCTTTTTTCTCCCTAAATTCCCCTAAGAGGGAGACTAAGCCTATTATAATTAATCTTGATGGAAATTTTTGGGAGATTGACGATCTAAATACCAAAATTGAGTCCCCACAGGAAAAAATACATGAGATTGATGGTTTAAATACCGAGTCACCTCAGCCAAAAATACCTATCCCAATCGTCCCAATTACTCAGATAGAAGAGTCAGTTCCTATTATTTCCTGTAATAATGAAGATGATCAAGCCAACTCAAATTGAAGTGACAAGCAACCTGAGACTCTTGCTTATTCTCGGCGACAAACGGTTCAAAGAGGAGTGGAGCCACCATAGCCGCAACAGCAAAGTAATGAATCCATCTCGTCCTTAGGTACTGAACAATCTACCCTTGTGCCTCAAGACAATACTAATGATCTTGATCTCCCTATTGCACTTAGGAAGGGTGTGAGATCGTGTACTCAGCATCCAATTGCTCGATGGGTTGGTTATAGTCATTTATCTTCAGCAGTTCAGACATTGGCTCTCAATCTGGAAGCCTATGAGGTACCAAAATCCATTCAAGAGGCTATGAGCAATCCACAGTGGAAAAATGCGGTAGATGATAAAATGAAAGCTTTGAAGCTTAATGATACGTGGACAGTAGTTGATCGTCCTCAAGATAAACCAACGGTAGGATGCCGATGGATCTTTACTATCAAATAGAAGACTGATGGGTCCATTGAAAGGTATAAAGCAAGATTGGTGGCCAAAGGATACTCTTGACTTTTGGGGTAGACTATCAGGAGACATTTGCACCCGTTGCAAAATTAAACACAATTCGTGTCGTCTTGTCCCTTGCTGCAAATCTAGATTGGAAACTACAACAACTAGATGTCAAGAATGCATTCCGCAATGGAGATTTGGAAGAAGAGGTGTACATGGACCTTCCCCTTGGATTTGACATTGATAAGTATGATGGGAAGGTGTGTAAGTTGAAGAAATCTCTCTATGGTTTAAAACAATCCCACGTGCATGGTTCGAGCGATTTTCAAAGGCTGTTTTTAAACAAGGGTATACCCAAGCTCAAACTGACCATACAATGTTCTATAGGCACTCTCAACGTAAGATCACCATCCTCATTGTAGATGATATTATCGTCACAGGTGACCATCATGAAGAAATAGAGAGACTAAAACGGGCACTTGGAAAGAAGTTCGAAATAAAGGACTTGGGAGCACTTCCGTATTTTCTAGGGATGGAGGTTGCAAGGAGCAGAACTAGTATATCTGTATGTCATAGAAAATATGTACTAGACCTCTTGAAGGAAACCAGAATGCTTGGATGTAAACCATCTAATACTCCAATAAGTCCCAATCATAAGTTGGGAGAGAGCCTAGACGGGGTACCGGTTGATAAAGGGAGATATCAACGTCTTATTGGAAGATTAATCTATTTTTATCCCACACTAGGCCGGATATTGCATTTGCAGTGAGTGTTGTAAGTCAATACATGCATGCTCCTACTGAAGAACACATGGAAGCCGTGTATCATATTCTTAGATATCTTAAAGGAACTCCAGGACTTTGATTATTTTTCGGAAAGGATGATGACAGAAAGATTAAGGTGTTTACAGATGCTGATTAGGCAGGTTCTGTTCAAGATAGGAGATCTACGACAGGATATTGTACCTCCGTATGGGGTAATCTTGTTACATGGAGGAGTAAGAAACAATCAGTTGTTGCAAGAAGTAGTCCTGAGGCTGAATTTAGGGCATTATCTCATGTTATTTGTGAGATAATGTGGCTGAAACTCCTTCTCCAAAAACTCAAGATCAGGTTTGATAGTTCAATAGAATTCTATTGTGACAACAAGGCTGCAATTGCTATTGCACACAATCCAGGGCGTCATGATCGTACTAAGCATGTTGAGGTTGACAGACATTTTATCAAGGAGAAGATTGAAGAGAAAATTACAAATTTGATGTATGTTTCATCATCAGATCAAGCTGTAGATATCCTAACAAAAGAACTCTTGAGGCACGTGTTTGAAAGATTGTTGATCAAGCTAAAACGGTTCCATCTGTATAGTCCAGCTTGAGGGGGAGTATTGAATTAGTTAGAAGTTTAGATTATGTGGACTTAGTTAGAAGTTGTTTTAAAGTTGTTTAGATTTTGTGTTTAAATTTAGCAAATAAATCTACTTTTTTGTTAGGGAAGTTAGGAGGTTATTCCTAGATTTTGTTTCCTCTTGTAACCTATATATAGTGCCTCTATTCCTCATTTTTGATAAATCGATTTGAGAATTTATTTCTTCTCTCTTTCTCGTGTATGTCTCTTTGGTGTCTTTATCCTTAGTTTTTACTTATGCTGTCTCTATCCTTAGTTTTTACTTATGTTGTTTATCTTTTAATTCAACATGTTCTATTTTAGTTCCAGTTTATTTCGATCTACTAATTTAATTTCCAGCATGCTAATAACTTGATTTCTCAATCACTTATCTGATACATTATTCACTGGAGAAATCGTTTTCTATTCAATACAAAATATACTTAGAAAATTAAATTTCAGTTAAATCCTGTTCTCTACTCTTTGTCTTGATATATCACACTAAAGAACCAATATAAAACTTCGAGAAGCTCTATAAGACATAACAAATGGTGTAGTCTTCTAAGTGATGTATTGTTAAATATAAAACTCTCACCATTTCGTAAGAAAACAAAATTAAAGCAAAAAACTGTCATAAATAGCCCTTTTACTTCAAGCTCATTTACCAGGTGCTAAAATAAGTATTTTCCTTGTCATTTCATAAAACTAAAATCAATTCTAACTGGAGTAATTTACTTACCAAACCAGCATAGTCATCAAAAACTGCTATAGAGAGCGTTCTCACTTCAGCATCAATTACGGTGTTATCTGAACCACTTGTGACAAATGAATCAGCCAGCTTAAGAGCAAATCTCCTTGGAGGCCTTTTAAACCCACTCCGCACAATGAACGTCCCCAACTCATTACCAACCATCCATATGCTGAAAGGCTCTGTTATTAGCCTGGCATCTGAAGAATCCCAGGCACTTTCCTCCAAGAACTGATCCCCTGTTACCATATCGATCCGCATGCATCCTAGTGCACTGAAGTCTTGTTGCTTAGGCGTCCCTTTGCATGCAATACAACCCAAGGAAACAAACCCTGGAGGAGCTTGAGGCAACCAGAACGATATATTCTCCATTCCTCTTTGCTTCTTGATTTGTCCCACAAGTTGGAAACCCAGAGGGGCTTTAAACAACTCCTCGTCTCTAGTGTTATGAAGAACGATAGATGTGTTTGGAGGCTCAAATCTAAGTTCAGAGAACAACCAAGAGTTAACCATGGACTTAAACTTTAACAAACTGACCAGAAATAGAAAATGAGAAACTCGTACCCTTTAACAACAATATCACCAAAATATATCTTCTCCGGAGGAACAACTGGACGCCATATTGATAGTTTCTTCTTGGAATTTGATCCACGATTCCACCATATCAGTTGGAAGTTAGCAACAGCCTCAAAATGCTGACCAGAAGTTACAATAGGTGGCCTCTCCAAATGCGAAGTCTCGGTTTGACTTGATGAAGCATGACTATCTGAACGCTTGGGCTTTTCATGATACACTTCTGGAAACCCAAATATCGTACGACGCAATTCATATGCAGTACCTCTCACGTGAAAATTTATTGGATCTGCTGGCAAGAAAGAGCCAGCAGCATTGTCCACTCGCCATAAAGCAAAACTTGAATGACATCTGCAACTTATAATAGACAATATTGTATCAAAATTAATTATACCAAAGTAAATGCTTAATGTTCAATCAAGATTAGATATCAATAATTCAATGAATTGTTTAAATGTGTTTTGGATTGCAAGTGCAGTTGATATGTTAAAGAACCATGTCTAGAATACAGCTCCGTGTTAACCAATATAACAATCAATATATAAGTGTGAACAAAAATGAAATATCCACAACATTTACAAGCTATACGAAATGAACATGCGGGAGATTCATTAGTTTGATATTCGACATACGGTACACTGGTGCTGATACTTATGCAGTCCCTCAAGGAACAAGTAGAAACTAAGGAAGTGGCAATACAGAAAACAGCAGACAATGGCGGTTCCACTATTCCATTGGAGACAACACAGCCGAGCGCAACATATCCTTTGGGTGCTTCAGGAAACCAAATGGAATAAAAGCAGTCCTCTTGACCAAGACTATCACCACCAGGTGAAGAATCAAAATTGTTCACGTGATAATTAGAAATGTCTCCAGATCCTATAGGTGGCCAGATTAGTCTGAAAGATATAGGTCGCTTTACTCTTGCATAACTTGTATTTACTGCCAAAACTCCTTTGGTTGGTGGCTTTTCACTGTCATATCAAGATTACTCATATCAATAAGAACACCGGACTGAATAGATAATATCAAGAAAACACTATGCAAAAGAGATTACTAACGATGGTGTCACATAGTCACCCAAAACTGCAAAACCTGGTGGAGCATCAGGCCTCCAGAAAGAATACACTTGGTCACTGTTTGGACCTGCAAAATCGTGAGTGGTAGCAGGATTCAAATTTTGATATCTTGACATCTACCAGCATCGAGTTAAAGAAAGAGTGTAGTGACATACTTTAATTGTCCCAACTTTGTCAAATTGGGAGCATACCACTGTCATTTTCTTAGATGTCATTCTTAGAAATGCCATGATGTCCTCTTCAACAGCTAAAAATAGTCTCAAGATACTGAACGAAAAGTTCATAAATATATCCGAAACAGATAAATGTATATTTGTCTTTCCAGAAGCATTTGAATAATTTACTGAAGTATTGAAGGGCTCCAGAATCCTCATTCCATTAGTCTCCATGGTCAAACCAAGTGCATTTGCACTAAATTCTATCGTATCACCCTTAAGAAGAACCCTAAGGACACAATAAGCATGTAAACATTATTAAAGTGGGAAATATTAAATAATCCATAGTAATGAAAAATACACATTTCTGAATGGAATTTGGAAAAGATATGCATAGTACATGAGTTCTCACTATATTTTCCTTTGAGTGGATGCATGTCGGTATACTTCTTAATTCTTTCAGCCAAACAAAATTTCCAATAGAATGAAAATAAGCAAATTTTACCGGCAATATACATCCAGTTGTGCATGCAAAAGTTGGTTCTGGAGTATTGTTGATTCCTCCACTTCCCTTGACGTATTATAGAAGATCAGCTCAGGGCCAATTGCCTACATGAAGCACTTACATTAAAAGAGGCCAAAAGAAGCCATAGGCACGGAAGAAAACATATTAAAACAACTATTCAATGAAAAGCATAGGTGCTTTGTAACCGTGTGGAAATAATTCCTGCAAATGAAAAGTCTACAAGATAGAAAAGTTGGTCTTAACAATAATACACTGGGAATATTTGAAAAGATCAGCAACATATAACATAGAACTTATTTTATGATCTTTGGAGAAATTCACAGAATATGCATTATCATTGATTATCTTTAGGATCAGGGAAATCCACTTCTTTGTGTTTCAGCTTCTTGTATGTGCCAACTGGAAATGTTGGATAAGACACCATGACCAAATCTCTCTACTTGATGCATCTTATTCTCCTTTGTTTGCCAGAGGGTTTAGGTTGCAACAATCAGTACTTATTCTACATATCCCTAACCTTTTGTTAGGTAAATTTATTTTAAGCAGGACCCCTTAGATATAGGTTAGACGAGACTAAACTCCGTTACCAAGGAGGATGGCTCAAACACCTATTGTATTCCAGATTTCAGTTTTAGATGATAGTGACTAGCAATATTAAGTTGGATCGAATGTAGTAACTGTATAGTGTTCTCTGGCCCATGTCATGAGATTATGTTCTCTAGGTTGTTATGAAATCCACTATTTTTTTTTTAATAGAAACAATTACATAAGCAGCACATGGTAAGAATTAATTATGAAAGGTTAATACTCAACCTGCAATTCAATAATATACTCGGTAGACTTGTTCCCGGTAATATCTTGAGATTGTACATCTTGAGAGCTCAGTTGGAGTATATTATCCCCCAACTCCAAGTAAACGCCGTCCACCTTAGATGCTGAATAACTGCTGTTGGTACCCATAAAAACACAAGAATCCAAATACCGTCCACCCTACAATGGTCAAAAGCGTTGGTGAAGTTACTTGGAAATATTTAATGCAAATAATGGTGATTGACAGAAAAAGGTTGGGCAAAGAACAATACTTTGATAATGATGTTTTTGAACTGCAATTTCTTCCCACTTCCAACATATATCATTGCCTCCTTGCTAGGTGCTGAGAGATCAACTCCATATCTATCTTTTAAGTGCAATACTCCACCATCGCCATCATAGATGAAATGGTCGAAATTTTCAGTATCTGCTACTAAAGGTTTTCCAGGAGATATATGCAGTTCAGATGATGGCTGCCTGTAAGGTGACTGATCCAAAATAACAGCATCGGTAACATGTAAATAACTCTTATCTTCTTCATCTGACAATATATTGCCAACAGTTGGAACGAAAAATTCAACAACAGCCAGGAGAAAATCAAGTGCGACAAGCAGTTGAGGTTTTTGAACTAATAATGAAACAAATGTTTTGAACTGACTGAATTTTGCATCAAGAATAAGCATTGTAGGAACTGCTTCAGAATTTTGTCTTCTATAGTATTTGCGTCACTTGGCAGCTGATTGTGTTCATTAGTCTGTATGTGAAACTGAGCTGGGCCAATGCTGTTAGCAATACCAATTGCCCGCCTGAATTCCAGTTCAGTTCCTTCACGTTCATCAAGAACAGTGAAACCCTTGAGTGTTGCTGAAAGAAATCCTTCACCATTTGTGTTGGAGTTGTACAATAGCCATGCATTGTTAGCCTGCATAATATAAGTTAAAGACAAGGCACACAGAGAAAATTACCATCCAAGAAATGAAATATAGAATC
Organism: Momordica charantia; assembly: GCF_013281855.1. Classification (NCBI taxonomy): domain Eukaryota; kingdom Viridiplantae; phylum Streptophyta; class Magnoliopsida; order Cucurbitales; family Cucurbitaceae; genus Momordica; species Momordica charantia. The sequence continues at coordinate 38,042 of NW_028275277.1, forward strand.
TGCGTTTGTGTCATTGAAGGACAAACTGAAAATTCAATGACTTAAACAAGATACAAGTGACAAAGGAAATACAACACCATCGCAGTATCAAGAATTCAAGATCAAGATGCCAATTATTGGGCTCCAGTTGGTGACAACTTATGATTAGATAGTGTCTTTTTTTTTTGGTGAAAGAAAAAAATTCATTAGATAGTTACTTTAATGTTATTGAAGAAATTAAATTATAAAAAAACAACACCAAACAGAAAAGAGCAAGACAAGATAATAGTCTTTCATTACAAGGATTATGAATATTGAAAAGTAGCTGTTTAAGGGAAAATTCAGCAGGTAATACAACACCTGCACAGTGGCTAAAGATGCATCTCCAGATACTCCTGCACGTAAGCACAGCTCCACCAGGTCAATAATAACAGAGAGTTTCATGGACACAAATGATGGTACACTTGTTTCAGATTCAATCTCATCTAAATCTTGTTGAGTAGCATGTTCTATTATATCCGTTGAAGAGGCAGAAATATTTTTTATTGGAGGCACCACATTTGCTGTCTCAGAGATATTAGACATTGCACATTCAGTAATAAGCTGATACTCTTTGTTTGAAAGAACTGCTTTCAACACTTCCATCTGGTATAATGACAAAAAATAAAAGCACAATTTGATTACATCTTGACTTTCAATTGCACAATAGTTTCATGGCAGGTGGAATAGTTGGTATGACTACCTGAATTGCAACTTCAAAACTTGGTATTTGGTGCAACAAGTCTCGAAGTGACCTGCGAATGACTACTGAAACCCCCTTTACATCTTCAATTATGCTTTCCCCTAATTCCGTGCCCATGGCAACATTTAAATTGATGTCATCAACCTAAATATCATATAGCAGTCAGGAAATTACATTGAAAAACCTAATTTCCAGAAACAAATTCTATGCCATATGTAAAGACTGTAATTCATTATAGAAGAAGCTTTTAGCCATGCCAAAATTAGTTCTAAAGCCATTTAACACTGAAATATCACGCTAACCAATATTTTTTTCTCAACCAAATACGTTTAACATTTAAGACATCCCAATGATGGATCTCACCAGAACAGTCAAGATTTCCAAATGCACTGCACTCATGTCTGTTTTACTGCCACAAGTCCACTGAAAAGTGTTTCGGATGGTAATATGGACAATGTCAAGCTTCAAATAACTGTCAAAGGAAAACTAAAACATGTAAATAATTATTACAAAGGGAAAGATAGTGTCACTAATAAATATGTTTGTCATGTGAAAACATACAAAAGATAACAACATCTTTTAAAAACTCACTCAAGACTGTCTGTCCTTCGTGGCATCAGTATTATAGGCTTTGAAAGAGAAAGATCCAACTTCAAAGCAGGTAAGCCTTCTATCTCAGTGGTCGTAAACCACTTCTCTGAATTTGTTACTTGATCTTTTAACTTGACAACACCCTCTGCATTTTCAGGGACGAGACCCACAAAGTAACTAACAACCTACAAATTAATTTAGATAACATGAAACATAGTATCACGTAAAACATGACAGGATAACAATCAGTATAAAGATTACCTCCCGGATAAATCGATTCAAATAAACAATTCGTACTTCTGAAAGCTCCCCAAAAGACAATATTCATAACCATTATAATCTCCATCATCGACATTGAATGAAGAGAAAGATAGCTGCAATATATAGCAAACTTCAAAAGGATAAACACCAAATTAAAGCATAAAATTAAATGGTGCAATATAAGTATTTCTATAGTTGAGTTACTTTAACCACGTAACAAATCTCCTTCACTTTATTTGTGTAGGTCATTTACATTTCCTCTCTAAATTGGGAGGTATCAAATAAGTGACATAAGTAACATAGATGATGTATTCTAATTAAAGTGGTTCCCACAGAACATAGTGGATTGTTAATTCAAGTCTGTTTGGGATCTTATTAGATTTAATGTTTCTCTGTGGGGCTCTGTTTCTAAGCTTTTTTTAATTATCAGATAGGTTCTATTCTTTTAGATTGGGAGCCCTTTCTTTAGGCCAGGCTCCTTTGTATGCCCGTGTATTTGTTTTCACTAGTCTCAATGAAAAGTTCAAGTTTCTTATATAAAAAAAAAAAAAAAAGATAACACCCTATCAAAAAAATCCTTTTTTTTTAGTTCGGCACGGATTCAAACCTCTGAGCCGATAATATGTACCTTAAACAATTGAGCAGGTTGACTCAAAAAATCCGTTTGATTATGAAGAAATTACATTTTAGATATCATTTTCCCCGAGTTAGCTTGATTGATGTTTCAATTATGGGATGTGGATTAATCTCATTCTTTGACATGTTATATGAAAAGAAATAAAGAACCTACGATGCGTGAACACTTTAGTTTTGGTGACATGTTCGTGTCTAACATGTGTTGACACTCCAACACATGATTAATACGCGTAGGACACTTGTTAGTACAATAATCATACTAGACATGAGTTGTTCTCTTAACGGGATTGTTCAACTAATAGTTACCCTTGCTGCTTCTCTTTAAGGAAGGGGGATGACCTTGGATTTTTAAAGGTCACTCCTTTGTGTTTATTTTGAAGAATCCTGGTATTTTGTTTCAACACTTTAGACCAATGGATTACCAATCCTCCTCCCCCAAAATCTCAACAAGGATTCACCCAACCCCTCTCAGAAATTCAAAGCCCTGTTTCCTGAAAATGAAGATGATTTTGACGATGATTCTGATGTTCAAGATTTTAAAGTCTTTGAAGTTGGTTTCTTACAAGTGGGAGACTTGTTCTGAAAGTTTGAGGCTCGAAAATTGTAAGTTTTATTCGTAGCTTCTTTCTTGTTCAATTGGGTTGTATTGTATTTCACTGGGTTCTTACTTTCCCTCGTCTTTATTTTGTTTTATTTTCTCTCCCCATTGAAGTTTTAACAACTTTTTTTCTTTTTATTAATCAAGGAGACGTTCGTACTAAAAGAGGATGTTTTTGTGAATGTGAAGTTGAATGTTCCTTTTTCAACTCGTTTTGGGAGTTGGAGACTAAAAGTTCTAAATTGTTATTTAGATTGCTTTATTGTTCTGCAACTCATACACTTTATTAAGTAATATAGTTCCTTTTATATTCCAAACATAAATATAAAATAACAGAAGCTCCAAAGTATTATACACTGCCACTCGTGGTTTTCATCTATTCTTTTCAATATCCATTAATTTACTTCATATTGAGAATACATGTTAGGACGTTTGAAGTTTTTATTCATCTTCTTTACAAACTATTTGACAGTATCCATGTCTGTCCTGCTTGCATGTAATCTCAAAGCTATGCGATCATTAATTTTTTTATTTTATTTTATTTTTTTATATAACTGGTAGTCCCTATACCTAGAGCACCCACGCCTGCCCGAAAGCCCGAGACATTAAAAGTTTTTTATATCAAAGCACTTGAAGGTTAGAACTTGCCATGTGATCATAAACATTCACACATAAATATGAAGACATGCAAGTTTGCTACTGTCGATTCTCTCTCTTCTAAAAAAAAACGCAATAGCATAGAAAAGGTAATTATTACTCGGTACATAATATACATGTACATAATATACATGTGCATGACAGAGAGAAGAAAAAACCTCAACAAAGGAACTGCCACCAGGATTTCTCATATCACATGCCCAGTAATACATGTGGCCATTTGGAAGACTATCATCACTGATTCTCAGATTTCCAAGAGCAGCCTCTATACTGAAAGAGGACGGAAACACCTGAAAGAGAGAGATAAAATTCAAGAACATTTCAACATTAACAATCAGTACGTCTTATGGAGTAAGGATGAGACTTCCACGCAGAACCTTGATATCAGCAAGCAAGTTGTCTTGAGACAGACAAGATAGAACAGTCTCGTCTTCCTTCACTAGAAAAATTTGTGCACGAGACATCTTCAACGCTAAATTGAATATAGTTCTAGATTTCCCTTTTCCTAGCAAACCTTTCACAATGCCATCCTTCGTGGTGTTTGAAATCTGTTCATCTTCTCCTATCGGGTTATTATGCCCTACGATGCCTGACGATGAATCATCACTGAATGATTCACAACTTTCTTCCTCAAGGTTAACGGCATTGGCAAACTCAACAAGGGCTAAAACTGTAGGTCTACGACAGAAAAATGACAATGTAGCCAGGGTAACAGTAACCTAGGACAGTTATTCAAAATTTTAGTATCATAATACTATTAGGTACTGGCCATTAAGCAATAGAGATGAGGCACACCTGTTTGTCAACGTTAGAGTATCGAGAAGAATTTTGGTCATAAAGAACTATCTGAGCTTTTACAAAATTATCTAATGTAACTGATTGTTCACTATCCACATTATGAGTTTCAGAGCCACCAGGAGGAAGCAGACCAGCAACACGTGAGAAGCTGGGGGATGCAAAATCTCTCAGTTGGAGCGAACTTTGAGATTTTACATACTCAAGACTCTCTCCTGGTGATTGTATTTGATAATCAGCATAGTCAACCAAGGTTTCAGCTGCCTCAAAGAAATTGTCATCCCCTTCGCTTAGAGTTGAATCATTGGTATCAAGACCTTGATTCTTTGAAAAGTTAGCAAATGAAGGTGCCTCTTCTCCATGAACAAATGATCTCGCCAGATAACAAGATTGAGAATTGGTCTTCGAACAAATTAAGTCTTCAATCTCCAATGACTTGAGGATAGTGCCGATAAACATGTCATTTGACCTAATTGACAACTCAACCTATTTGCAAAAAGGTAACCTTCAGAAGTGAATTTGAAAAATATATAATAGAATACAAGTAAAAGAACTGTCAATTAACATTCTATACATGACCACCGATTGCCCGGAATTCCATCAAACACCTTTCTTCTGCAAGAAGGACCCTCTCAAAGTTCTGGCCATGCTGATAAAGCAATAGAAATTAATCATTTTTCAAGCGAATAGTGAGGGAGGATATAAAAACAAGAATGTTTCAAAAATACCTGATTACTAGAACTGAAACGGACGCTAAGTTCATCAAGAGAACCAGTCATAAATACCCTCTCCATAGATGAATCCATATCTTCACTATCATCTGGTTCCATTTCTGAGTCCTCGGAGTTAGATGAAGTTTCAGATAGACCCGAAATAGGAGCAGAGGCCTGCGTATTTAAATATCCAGGTACGTGATTGAAAAACTTCATTATAAATTCAGGAAAAAGGAACGTGACAGCAATAGAATAGTATTAAAGGAATAAACCAAATCCCATAGCATTTTAGCAAATAATATAGCCTATGCCCTGTAGAAACACAAAAACAGATCCTTCAACATGTTTGGGACCCAAATAAAAAGAGAAAATGAACAATCACACTGATGTTCTAAATTGATCCTTCCATGAGAAGTTTGTATCACCAAGATTTATAATATTCATTTGTTTATCATCAATTTTGTATCATTTCAATTTGGAGTTGATTTCTTCATCTATTGAATTTAATCTCTCACATTTCATATTTCCCAATTGTTTATCAAACATTGAAAATTTTATTACTTCTTTCTCATTATTTTTTATCACTTTAATTTTCTCAACAGCTAAGTTACAATAGTTAACATTTTTCAAATGAACATGACAAACTCTCGAAGAACAAAATCATCTGTCTATCGTGTATGAACTCCTGCCAATAACCCTCCCATCAATGCGTTTGGTTGCAGAAGCTATTCAATTACAGCTTCACTATCTCTTCCTTCAGCAAGAGATATGCCATCGTTGATTTCAAAGTCTCACCTTTTGCCCTTATACCAATTCCTGATGTAACAGAACTAATTTGATTCTGAATTTTATACCAGTATGACTAGAATACTGCACTTTATTTATTTGTATTGGTGCTGAGGTTTTCTTTATCTCTTTTGAGGGCTTTGTTGGGTTGGTTTTCTTAAATCAAGGGGGGTTTTTACGTTCTTTCTATACTTTTTTCATTTTACCAATGAAAAGTATTGTTTACAAGATTGCAGAGTACAGTTACTATGATAGTATGATCCTTTACTAACAGAAAGATAACTACATCACTAATAGAAAAAAGATTAGCATAGGAAACTAATAATCACGTTACAGATCAGCAAGTTTAACGTCCAGGCCCTAGGGCAGGTGCGGGTGCCCCAGGGTATAGGAGAGCAAAGCACCACCTCCCCGTTATAAAGAAAAATAATAAAAAATAAAAAAGAGAGAACAGCAAGTTTAACCATCTAATTAGTATGGTGGGCATAAAATATTTAAAAATTTTATCTATGTGAATATACATTGCAGCTTCTAAAAATTAAATATATTTATATATACAGTCCTGTCGGCATATCAATATAAAATTCACACCACCAGGATTATTAAATCACAGTAAATTGGATTGTCTTGCCTTGCCTCATTATAGGTTTTCTTATTAAATCACAAACGATAATTTTAATTAGAAAAATGACTTTTTTAACAGAAATAAATTTTCATTGGTGAAATGAAAAATCATAGTGTGTGAATTATAAGCATCTAACAGTACATACAATGATAAAGAGAATAATGTGAATGGAGCCCTGTTGGTATAAAATAAAAGGAAAAAAACTAATCCAGATAGCACAAATTATAAGTGTCTAATCTGCGTCTCATCTAAACCCAAATGAAGGATGAACACAAATCATGACACACTGCAACAAATAATCACATACAGATGCACGATATATGGCCCCTTGCAAGCGGTTCTGCCAAGTTTTCCTTGAATCATCAGAATCACATCTTAATATGAGGGCACCAGCATCCTCCACAACCTAACCCCAAATACAGTTACAAAGTTGAGTGATAAAGATGATCAACAGAGCACAATCAAGTGTGCAAATAGCATAAGACAGAGGTAACCTTGTTATTTGATCGTGCAGCATCATAAACAGCCAAGACATGTTGCACCTCCCCAACCAACTCTGCCGGCAGTTGAACTATTTGTTTTCCTCTTAAGCTTACCCAGATCAATAAACATAATTCTTAAATCAGAAAATACAACTTCATCAAACAATTACAAAATTACGGCTAATGCTAAATTGTTCTTTCATAACCAACCGAATTACATAATGAACAAAAACCAAAAGATTCCAAAACCATAAATGTTAAAAACCCGACGACACCAAAGAGAAGAAGTATCAAGGCAAAACCTCCAACCCCTGCTAAAAAAGCCCAATTACTTCATTTTTTTGAACAAGAAACAAAATCTAATTCAATGAAAGAAAAAAAAAAAGTTAAAAGATACAAACCCAAAAAAGAGTGAAAAAAAAAAGAGAAAAAGCTAAACTGGGAATATGAAGACATCTCAACTCAAACCAATTTCAGTGTTTATCCATTTTAGCCATTTTCATCCAACCCTCAAATTTCATGACTTCTTCAAGGAAATCCCAATCTACACAATCAAAAGTTTTTTCAATATCAACCTTTAAAATCCATCCAGGTTACTTGATTTCATACCCCCATTGCTCAAATATGCCTTCATCATTACCCTTTGGAAGAAAAGTTTACATAACTTTCTCGATTTGATTATTAAAACCAAGGAACAATCCCGAATTTGCACATTTGATTTTTACTCCCTTTGAAGGCTTCTAGATGTGCTTTACTTTTAGGCAGTAGTTTGTGCAATTTTTGCAGCTTAAGGCAATATTTAGATTTTTGTCTGTTTTTGGGTTGTTTAGTCTTGAACAATTTTTTTCTTCTCATCTATCAATGTAAATTCTGTTTATTGTTTAGAAAAACCATCAATGTCAACAATCTAGGTTAGTATAGATATCTTTAGACCCACAGGTAATTCAAAGATATTCCAGTAATCAGACCATTAAGCATTTCTTTCATTTCTGAACAAATAGCATGGTGTCATCTGAACCGGATTAGCCTTAGTCCGTAACCTCCTTGTCCTAGAGAGTAAAAAGTTTTGAACTCATTTAATTTCCCTTTCATAGTCCAGCTCATTAAGTTAGTGTGTACTAATCTGTTGTATATGGTTTCCATAATGAATGGAGTCCCCTAAGCTAGGATAACAGAAGTTTCAATTGTTTTTGAGGTGGTCTCAATCATATTGGATGGACGTTCAGTTGACAGTCTGGGATGGTGTTCCAAAGGAGCTAAGGATCCAATGAAAAGGAAACAGCTGTTTTTATTACACAGTAATCCGAGAATCTTTTATATAGGCAATCTACTCCAACCCACGGTGGAAGATAACATATTTACCATGAAGAATTAAATATTGAAATATAAAATCAAAGCTACCTAATCAGCTAGTATTTTTCTTTTTATACGAAATAATACTTTTCAACAATAAAGTGAAAAGGTCCAAACTCATATTTTGTTTTCTGTCAAAGTGACCCTTTCTTTTCATTTTGGTGGCTGATGTGTTTAGTAGATTGATGACTCGAGCAGCTAGCACAAATCTCATCAAAGGTTTCGACCTAGGAAACAACACTTTGGAAGTCCACCATCTACAATTTGCAGATGACACTGTTCTCTTCTCCCCCTTCGATGATCCCTCCCTCTCAAACATGTTCAACACTATCAGGCTCTTTGAAGAAGCTACAGAGGAATCAATGTCAAACACCAAAACTCAAAGATTATGGGGTAAATCTGGATGAGAACGAGTTGGATTCGATATCATGAAAGTTTGATTGCAAAAAGGGTTCTTGGCCCAGCTCATATCTCGGGCTTCCTCTACAAGGCAGATATAGATCGCTTTCCTTTTGCGATCCGGTGGTCGAGAAAGTGAACAAATGGTTACATTCATGGAGAAACAAACCAAAACACCAGACAGAAAACCACCAAACTAACCAGAACTAAATACAACTCCAGCTAAACAAAACCTAACAAAAGAAAAGCAAACCAAAACCTCAAAAAAAGATGAGAAATATAGCTAAGAGCAACGTGTCATCTCGGAAAAAGAAGTTAAGCTCTGTCTATTGGAACAAGAGTAATGCCCGCTTGTTTGAAAAAATCTGACAAATCTTTGGGACCGAACATTCAAACTCTTGCAATGAGTCATGGCGGTAAACAAGAAGTTTCTTTATCTTCGGCCTCATTGAACAGAGAAGTAAGACCATCTCCAAAGAAAACATCAAAACCGCTAGCAATTGAGTCCTCAACAATGACTTTTCTATCACAAGAATCATAACTACTAATGCTAATAAGTGAATCTTCATCGCCATCCGAGAAATCGGCCTCCAAAAGGGAACTTTGGATATTCTCTTTAGAAGAACTAAGCCTGTTTAAGGTCTTACATTTATAAACACGGGGAGGGTCCTTCAATAATGGCCTAATTGGAACCAAAGAGCTCAAAGAGTCCATTGGAAATCCAATCACTCTAGAGCAAGTTCCAAGATCCAAATCCAAGATCCAAATCAGCCTTTTGGGTCTTTTGTATTATGTTGAATTAGTTAGAAGTTAAGATTACGTGGACTTAGTTAGAAGTTGTTTTAAAGTTGTTTAGATTTTGTGTTTAAATTTAGCAAATAAATCTCCTTTTTTGTTAGGGAAGTTAGGAGGTTATTCCTAGATTTTGTTTCCTCTTGTAACCTATAAATAGTGTCTCTATTCCTCATCTTTGATCAATCAATTTGAGAATTTATTTCTTCTCTCTTTTCTCGTGTATGTCCTCTGGGTGTCTCTATCCTTAGTTTTTATGGTATCAGAGCTAGGTTTAGATTGACACCAGAATGGTTAAAACAGCCATGATGACTGACGTGCGCAAGGATGAGAGTTCCGACGAATCGAATACGACCTCAATTTCTCTCCCTAAAAGCACATCCACGACCCTCACATCTCTATCTCTAAAACACTTCGCTCCAAATTACCTCTCCAAAACTCAACGGAAAAATTTTCTGCAATGGTCTCGATCGGCCCTCCTAGTTATTCGTGGCCGCAGTCGACTCGGTACATCATGGCATGATAGCAGAACCAGATCAAGCTGACCCTTCGTTTTCCGTGTGGGATGCACAAAACTCAATGGTCATGGCATGGCTCATTAACTCGATGGAGGAAGACATTAAAGAATCTTCATCTCTTCTACTCAACAGCAAAGGATCTTTGGAATGCGCTCACTATGGCTTTTTCTGATTTGATAACTTGGCTCAATTGTTTTGAATTACGCAATAAGGCACGTTCCTTACGACAAGGTGAATCCGATGTCACCCAATACTACATCTCATTACGTAGGTTGTGGGCTGAACTTGATTTATGTCTCAATCTCGAATGGGAGAACTCGAAGGATGCTGAACGCTTCCGCAAACACGTCGAGAAGGAACGAATTTATGATTTTCTTGCAGGTCTTCGTCTGGAATTAGATGATGTGCGTGGCCGCTTACTTGCCACAAAGCCAATCCCAGCCATTGATGAAATCTTCGCAGAAGTTCGCTGGGAGTCAAGCCGTAAACGTGTGATGATGGGTGATACACACGCAAAACCTCTGTCCCTCTCACTGGAATCATCAGCTCTGGCGGCACGAGGTCCACCACCACCTTCATCCCGATCTACTCGTCGGAACAACCTATGGTGTGATCATTGTAAGCGCACAAACCATACAAAAGATCGGTGTTGGGAATTCCATGGTCGTCCTCAACGAAGAATTTATCAGGGGATTATCGGCCACCTCCACCTACAAATACTCCATCTTCTCGAACCACTCCTCCGGCTATCAAGTGGGCCCTAGTGTGTCAAACTCCCAAGATTTGGCCACCTCTCTCCCTCCATTTTCGAAGGCACAACTTGAACAGCTCTATCGCCTCTTAACATCGCCGGTTGAGTCTACTCCTTCATCAAGTTTTGTGGCACAACGAGGTATTTTTAGTGCAGCTTTAACAAGTCAGCAGCATTCCGATCAGTGGATCTTAGATTCGGGTGCAACTGATCATATGACCGCTTTTCATGATATGTTTACCATGTACTCCCCAACCCGATTCAGACACATGTCAAGCTTGCAGATGGGTCATCGGCCATTATTAAGGCTTTAGTTCTGTTATTCTTAGCCCAAACATTACATTGCACTCAGTGCTCCATGTGCCTAATTATGTTGCAATCTAATTTCTGTTCAGAAGTTGACTCATGATTTAAGTGTCAAGCCCTGTTCACTGACTCTAAGTGTTTGTTTCAGGACTTGATAACGGGAACGACGATTGGCAATGCTGATGGCTTGAAGGCTCTACTACTTCAGAGGACCAAGTCTAAGAAAAAAAAGTTCTCCAGGTTGGTAGTGAGTCGAATTCTAGGGAACAACAAATTCTACTTTTACAATCGCCGTTTAGAGCACCCGAGTTTTCAGTATCTTAAACATTTGTACCCTTCACTTTTTCATAAAGATGACCTTTTTACTTGCGAAGTGTGTCAACTTGCAAAACACTCTCGTACATCTTATCTTTCTGTTGAGTATATACCATCCAGTCCATTCACAATGATTCATAGTGATTTATGGGGGCCGTCTCGCATCAAAACTATGTCCGGTAAACGTTGGTTCCTTACCTTCACTGATGATCACACTAGGGTTTGTTGGGTCTATTTACTTGAAGAAAAATCAGAAACTGCATCAATCTTTCAATAGTTTCATTCTCTCATTCATAATCAATTAATACGAGAATCAAAATTCTTCGCACAGATAAGGGGACAGAATATTTTAATCAAATATTGGGAACTTTCCTGTCTCAAAATGGAATCATTCACCAAAGTTCCTGTGTCATTAACCCCCAACAAAATGGTATAGCTGAAAGGAAAAATAGGCATCTTTTAGAAACTGCTCGTGCTCTCATGTTCACCAATTCTGTTCCTAACTGTTTTTGGGGTGATGCTGTCCTTACTGCTTGTTATCTCATTAATCGGATGCCCTCTCGTGTTCTGAAATTTAACACTCCACTAGAAATCTTACTCACTATCTATCCGCAAATCCGATCTGTCCTCACAATTCCCCTCAAAATATTTGGATGTACTGCATTCACTCATGTTTATGATCATGAACGTCACAAATTGGAGCCAAAAGCCAGAAAGTGTGTCTTCCTTGGTTACTCTCCTACTCAAAAAGGCTATAAATGCTATTGTCCATTAACCAATAAATTTTACACTACCATGGATGTCACATTTTTTGAGTCTCAATCTTTTTTCTCCCTAAATTCCCCTCAGGGGGAGACTGAGCCTATTACGAGTAGTCTTGATGGAAATTTTTGGGAGATTGACGATCTAAATACCAAAATTGAGTCCCCTCAGTCAAAAATACCTGAGATTGATGGTCTAAATACCGAGTCACCTCAGCCAAAAATACCTATCCTATCGATCATCCCAATTGCTCAGATAGAAGAGTCAGTTCCTATTATTTCCTGTAATAATGCAGATGATCAAGTCAACCCAAATCGAAGTGACAAGAAACCTGAGACTCTTGTTTATTCTCGCGACAAACGGTTCAAAGAGGAGTGGAGCCACCACAGCCTCAACAGCAAAGTCATGAATCCATCTCGTCCTTAGGTACTGAACAATCTACCCTTGTGCCTCAAGACAATACTAATGATCTTGATCTTCCTATTGCACTTAGGAAGGGTGTGAGATCGTGTACTCAACATCCAATTGCTCGATGTATTGGTTATAGTCATTTATCTTCAGCAGTTCAGACCTTGGCTCTCAATCTGGAAGCCAATGAGGTACCAAAATCCATTCAAGAGGCTATGAGCAATCCACAGTGAAAAATGCGGTAGATGATGAAATGAAGGCTTTGAAGCTTAATGATACGTGGACAGTAGTTGATTGTCCTCAAGATAAACCAACGGTAGGATGCCGATGGATCTTTACTGTCAAATATAAGGCTGATGGGTCCATTGAAAGGTATAAAGCAAGATTGGTGGCCAAAGGATACTCTCAGACTTTTGGGTAGACTATCAGGAGACATTTGCACCCGTTGCAAAATTAAACACAATCCGTGTCCTCTTGTCTCTTGCTGCAAATCTGGATTGGAAACTACAACAACTGGATGTCAAGATGCATTCCTCAATGGAGATTTGGAAGAAGAGGTGTACATGGACCTTCCTCCTGGATTTGACATTGATAAGTATGATGGAAAGGTGTGTAAGCTGAAGAAATCTCTCTATGGTTTAAAACAATCCCCACGTGCATGGTTCGGGCGATTTCAAAGGCTGTTTTTAAACAAGGTATACCCAAGCTCAAACTGACCATACAATGTTCTATAGGCACTCTCAACGTAAGATCACCATCCTCATTGTAGATGATATTATCGTCACAGGTGACCATCATGAAGAAATAGAGAGACTAAAACACGGCACTTGGAAAGGAGTTCGAAATAAAGGACCTGGGAACACTTCGGTATTTTCTAGGGATGGAAGTTGCAAGGAGCAGAACTGGTATATCTGTGTGTCAAAGAAAATATGTATTAGACCTCTTGAAGGAACCGGAATGCTTGGATGTAAACCATCTGATACTCCAATAAGTCCCAATCATAAGTTGGAGAGAGCCTAGATGGGGTACCCGTTGATAAAGGGAGATATCAGCGTCTTGTTGGAAGATTAATCTATTTATCCCACACTAGGCCGATATTGCATTTGCAGTGAGTGTTGTAAGTCAATACATGCATGCTCCTACTGAAGAACACATGGAAGCCGTCTATCATATTCTTAGATATCTTGAAGGAACTCCAGGGCTTGGATTATTTTTCGGAAAGGATGATGACAGAAAGATTAAGGTGTTTACAGATGCTGATTGGGCAGGTTCTATTCAAGATAGGAGATCTACAACAGGATATTGTACCTTCGTATGGGGTAATCTTGTTACATGGAGGAGTAAGAAACAATCAGTTGTTTGCAAGTAGTGCTGAGGCTGAATTCAGGGCATTATCTCATGGTATTTGTGAGATAATGTGGCTGAAACTCTCCTTCTCCAAGAACTCAAGATCAGGTTTGATAATTCAATGGAAGTCTATTGTGACAACAAGGCTGCAATTGCTATTGCACACAATCCAGTGCATCATGATCGTACTAAACATGTTGAGGTTGACAGGCATTTTATCAAGGAGAAGATTGAAGAGAAAATTATAAATCTGATGTATGTTCCATCATCAGATCAAGTTGCAGATATCCTGACAAAAGGACTCTTGAGACCCGTATTTGAAAGGTAGTTGATCAAGCTGAAACTGTTCAATCTGTATAGTCCAGCTTGAGGGGGAGTGTTGAATTAGTTAGAAGTTAAGATTACGTGGACTTAGTTAGAAGTTGTTTTAAAGTTGTTTAGATTTTGTGTTTAAATTTAGCAAATAAATCTCCTTTTTTGTTAGGGAAGTTAGGAGGTTATTCCTAGTTTTGTTTCCTCTTGTAACCTATAAATAGTGCCTCTATTCCTCATCTTTGAGAATTTATTTCTTCTCTCTTTTTCTCGTGTATGTCTCTCTGGTGTCTCTATCCTTAGTTTTTATATTACCATCAATGAAATTGTTTCTTTCACTAAAAAAAATATTTTTGTTTTTAACAAGAAACAAACTCATATTCATAGTTGAAAAAAATGTGAAAAACAGCTCAAAAAACCCGCCAAAAAAGATATATAGTGCGTCACAGAAACTAAAAGTTTAAACAAACTCATTCTAGACTTAAAAAGGCAAGCCAACTTCGAAACTTCCCAAATAGCATCATTGAAGCTTAAAAAACTGATGCAGAACTCAAGCTTTTCCATTCAAACCAAATCTTCAAAACGGAAGGAAGCCCATTGTCATACCAGGCTGCCTAATCAGCCAGTATGCACTTGGTCTTAGACAAGCCATGATAATTAGCATGCATTTTTAGTAATGCTGCAATTTGCATTCAAGTTCTTTTTTACCACAGCATCAACGTGAATCCCCTACATGGACTGTATTCCTTGTAATGATTATATATACCAGATAACTCATGAAAAGTTACAATTGCAACAGTTTGAATATCACATATCCTCTCGTTGCTGCCAATTGAATATTGAATATTTTCGACTGGTATAATTGGAAAATATCTACAGATACTCATTGAAAAATTAACGTAATTCGAAAAATCGTTTACCATTTAACAGCTCTTAAAACTATCTCTTATCTATGCATGCAGCCAATAATGACCTATATTGCATAAGAGAGTATCTGAACCTGAGATATCGCTGATATGATTTGGATCCTGGGCTTTCAATTAAATAGAGATAGGGCCCTACTAGACAACAGTATTGTCGTTGCCAAACAGCTTCCCTGTTTCCAACACCCTATTACACAGGATGGGAAAGAATGAAAGAGATAGAGATTGATAAATATATGAGCTAAAAATTTGAAGAAACACCCAGCTCAAGAGTTCGAAAGCACAACCTTCCTAATAAGAACAGATAGCCACCCCTCAAAGTCTGCTTGATTCCACGGTTTGAAGTAATCTGAATTTGTACTATCCTCCTGAAAGATCTTCAGAATTTTAACAGTCGGTGATACCTTGCTGGAGAAAAGTGAAACCCCAAAGATGGCAATCGTACTGCAAGTCTTGTTGAAGGTAAGAAGGATTCTCCGACCTAATCTGTATGTAATAAAACAGGTCAATTTTAAAGTTCAAATATGCTTTCAAAAAAGCACATAAGTAATGTGATGTAATTACCAGCCCGTTAGTTTTATTAGTTTATTAGTTTGAAGGATGAAGTTAGTTGGTTAGCTATTATTTTATTGGTTAGTTAGCTGTTATTAGTTAGTTCTTGTTAAATGTCAGCAGCCTTCTTCTATAAAAGGGGCAGTGTTCTCCTGATGTGGTTGGATTGGATCTTCATTAATACAACTTTCTCTAATCTTGTTTTACACACAAATTGGTATTAGAACACCAAGATTCTTCGGCTGCAAAACTCACGGCAAGCAAGAAAGCCCCCACTCCTGCCATAGGAGACTCTTATCTTGCCAAAAAAGAGGCGAATCAACTCAATGCCCTCTCACCACGAACCACAACCTGACGAGAACCGCAACCTGACGCTTGCTGTCGGTTGGAGAAGTATTCAACAATATCCATAGGAATGTAGGTGGGATGCGACAAATGATAAGCATGATCACATAACAACTAAAAGCCTTAAGCTTACAACAAATCAATGGTATGTTCAACAAAGAATATGGAAAGAACCAAGATTCATTCAACAAGAATTCAATCGAAATCCCATATTTCAGAAAATAATCGAGTTGGATTCAGATTCAAGCAAAGAAGGAATCAATTATGAAGGTCGGTCTTTAATCAGAACCAATACCACACAAATTTCGGCAACCAGAAGGTTCAAGCAAATCTTGGAGTTTGTATGAATTTCACCAAATTAGTTTCATACAAGAATGATATTTTGCCACCAAACTCAAACAATGGCCCATAAAATTTTTCTTTCTTCTTGTACAAACTCCAACAACAACTGGAGAATTAAAAACCAGGCCATACCTTAACCAAGATGAAAATTTTGCCAGCAGAGTGAAGACACTGAAGACACTTCAAATGATTGCATAAGACCAACAAAAGTTTCAGAGTATGCAAGGTGACTCAAATTTGCTTCAAGTTGATGTCTTCGTTGTTGATTTGAGAAATTACGGAATCCAAAACTCTTCTCAAATTAAGGCAATTGAACAAGAAGATAAGTTTTTTTCTCAAGTTTGAATTATTTTAATGAGAAGATGAAGTTTCAAAAAGAAATATCCATGAAAAATCGAAACTTTCTTTGGAGTTGGAGCCCGCCATGTTCGCCCACTTCAAAGTCTTCACCTTTAGATAACAAAACAAGTGTTCGCCCTTTAGGTCGCCAAACTACAACCGAGTTTCGCCCTTCTCATTTTTTGGAATGTCCCTTTGGTATTCTTTATCATCTCCCGATTTTTTATATCGATATATCTCCCATTCTGACGAGTCGTAATAGTCATTGGTTGAAGGTTTGGGCCAATCGCAATTCATCACCATCTTGCCCGAAAGCAAGCACTAATAAGGCAGCTACCTTATGTATGTAAAAACAAAAACAACAAACAAAAAAAACAAAAACAAAAAACAAAAAAACAAAAAGAACCAAAAAACAAAAAACGAACAAGGTCTTACGACGCAACCGTTTCAAATGCATATCCCATTTTTGCACAACAGGGTTACGAAAATCCACAAGAAGCAACCAGCAGTATTGTTTGCGCCAACTACGATTTAGCTAATACGCGCATATGACCCTCATAAAGGAAGTACCAATGAAGAGGCTCCCGGATCAAATGCCTTTCTGAACCCTCCAATAGGAGCTAGTTGATAGGTCACTTTCCACATTTGAAGCATTGAGATTTCATCTTGGATTTCAAACCTCAAGCCCGAGATCACAATCATTGATACAGTTTGAGTACCAAGCTATCAACTCGATATACTTACGAAAAAGCCTTCAATGTAGTGATGAAATGTTGATAATAATCAATCCTATTTATTTTTGTTTTCGCCTGAGCACCTGAGGCTACACCTTAGCACCTTAGGAATCTTGTGACCAGCTTCCAAATACTGTGATAAGGATTTTTACCGTGAAAAATCCAAAGTTGAGGTTCCAACTAATCCTGTCCATCCGGTTGGATAATGTACCAGAGTGAAGCAATCAAGTAGAGAGGGAAGCTCAATGATTTCCACTTCTTTGAGTTCCTTATAGCTTCAATATTCCAAGCTAAAGAAATGTTGTCAACAATCTGAAACTGAGCTGACCGGGTTAGTGCAAACTAGAAAGAGATGGGAAACCTTACTTTAAAAGGAGAGTTGCTTCCAAGTGTCATACCAAAAAGAGATGCAAGTACCAGCTCCAACAACAGAAGAAATATGCTGCTTTGCTAACACCAATGCTTTGAAATATTAACCCAAGGACACCAAAACATCTGTTGGATGAGGAAGCGATTGCCAATTGAAAGAATCTGTATTTTTGACCACAAGAAGAAGCAAGTTTATATTTTTAAGATTGTTCACAGCCTTCCAACTCCATTGAGACGAGTTTAGTTTTAAGAGGGAAGGAAACTAATGTAATTACCCGCGCCCGTTGGTTTTATTAGTTATTAGTTAAAGGCTGATTTAGTTGGTTAGCTGTTTAGTTCTTGTTAAATGTCAGTAGCCCTCTTCTATAGAAGGGGCAATGTTCTCCCTGATGTGGTTGGACCTTCATTAATACAATTCTCTCTCTCATTTGGTTTACACAATAATGTTTTAACCACCAGAACTCTTTTCATCTAGGAAGTTTACCTGTTGCAGCTTTAAGATAACCCCACACTGTCAATAATAGGCAAGATATTAATGTATGTTCCATGGGAAGATTTATCAGTATCTTTGCCAAAAATTTGATTCCAGCTGTAATCACCGTCAACCAAAATGCAGAGACCATCACTTAAAACCACATCAAAATGTAAATACATATCCAACTCCCTGCGGAGACACGTTGTCATGGTCATCCTGCAGACTTAAAACCATATATAAGACCAATAATCAAAAGGTGCATGTATGAAATTTGCCTACTGAATAGTACGTGGCTTGGAAATAGAGGAGGATTACTTTGCATGCTAAATAATCAATGAATTAAAGTCATAGATGCTACCAATGTCATGAAGTACTACAAATATTGCATTTATGAATACCATTGGAAACATATCAAACAAGATTTAAAGCTTATTTCTACTAATTTTATCTGAGGATGGAGTTCATTTTCATAGTTGCATTAGTTCATTTGGAGTGATGATTTCAAGTTCTAAACATTTTGGCATGTTGGCCCTCCTTT
>NW_028275278.1:0-5000 GCF_013281855.1 Momordica charantia
TGGGTGTCAAATCGCACCTTTTTAAAGCAGCTCGAGCGATTGTGCGGCACTTGCTCTAGCTCAAACGAGCAAGTCAGCCGGGAAAACTGTAAGTTGCGGACAATCTCGGTCGTCGGCCTAGCCTCCGCTCACGTTTTAGGAGAAAATTGGTTTTAAAAACGTGAGAGAGAAAAACAGTTGAAAACATCTTTAAAACAAGCATTGTAGACATTGGATGCAAGAAAGCTTTGATTGCAAGAAGTATACAACAACTTGGTCGGGGGGAGGTTTGATGACTACTTGGTCCCCCCTAAGGTACATTATAAGGCATTTTTGGTGTGGCAGGTGTAGACGTCCTAAGTGGCGAGGAGTCACTCGGTGGCCTACAGGGCCCGTGTGAACTCCGATTGGCTTGAAATTTGGCGTGCTTACATATCTTACTATACACACCTAGTTCCAAAGCCGCTCGGCCAAAATCCACCTACAACCCCAAAAACCCGATACAAGAAAATTACACTAGAAAGCTTTAAAGACATGAAAGGAAAGCGAGTGGTGAGGATGGTTTGGACATGCGGCCATGGGTAACACACCCTGGACAAGCATGCCCACAACATTCCCCCACTTAAACGGTTGACGTCCCTGTCAACTGCTGCAGCTTGAAGTCCTCGATCTTCGTCTTCCAGGCTTCAAGGTCTTCTTCTCGTTCCCAGCTGGTCTCTGCATCAGGTAGGTCCTTCCATTTGACGAGGAATTCTCGAACTTTTCGAACGGGTCTCCCCACCTTTCTGGTTCTCTCTGCAAGGATCTCTTCTTCTGCTTCTTTGTCTTCCTTCTGTTTGAAGTCGATGGCGGGCCGCACAGCAGTATTGCGTTCGTCATCCTCAAGGTCGGGGTGGTAAGGTTTTAAATTGCTCACGTGGATCACCCGGGTGAATCTTCATCCAAGCTGGTAACACCACCTTATACGAGACACTCCCCCACCTTCTTAACGACTTCCACGGGTCCCTCGTACTTTCTCACGAGTCTCTGGTCTTTGCGTCCTCGGAAACGAATCTGTTCTGGCCTCAACTTGATAAGAACTTTGTCGCCTACTCGAAATTCGAGAGGGCGTCTCTTGCGGTCGGCCCATTCTCATATCTTGGAAGCTTTTTCCAATATGCTCGAGCAATTTCTGTCGTCTGCTTCCATTCTTTGTGAAGTTGTGGGCTTGAGGGCTTTTCCTCCCCGCATACGGGTGGTCAAAAATATGTGGCATAGACGGCTGTCTTCCGCACACAATCTCAAAGGGGCTCTTTCCTGTTGAGGAACTTGTCTGGCCTTTAAAACAGAATTGAGCCACATCTAACAGCTGGACCCAGTTCTTTTGTCTGGCATCGATGAAGTGACGCAGGTATTCCTCAAGCATGCTGTTGAATCTCTCTGTCTGACCATCAGTCTGTGGGTGATAACTCGAGGAAATGTTCAAGCTTGAACCCAGAATAGAAAAAAGTTCCGTCCAGAAGGTTCCAGTAAATCGGCCATCCTGTCGCTAACGATGTTCGTCGGAACTCCCCATAGCTTTACTATATGTTTGAAGAACAGTTGCGCTGTCAGTCAGCTCGGCGGAACACGTCTTGGGGAGTTGGAATGAAAGTTGCATATTTGGAAAATCGATCGATAACGACAAGAATGGCTTCATGTTTCTCCTACCTTGGGCAAGTGAGAGATGAAGTCGAGCGACACACTCTCCCATGGTCTCATAGGAGTTGGTAGGGGTTCAAGCAACCCTGCTATTTTAGTCCTTTCTTTCTACCTTATCTTGCTGACAGGTAAGACAGGTCTTCGTGTATTGCATCACATCTTCCCTCATATTTGGCCAAAAGTACCCCCTTTTTCAGCAAGGCGCAAGTCCGTTGCCACCCGGTGACCAGCCCATAGTGTATCGTGACACTCATGTAGGAGCTTCTTTCTCAGGTCTCCCATTTTGGCACGTACAGTCTGTTCCCTCTTGTAAATAATAGGTCCCTCTTCAACCCAGAACTGGCGGGTCTTCCCGGTCTTAACCAGCTCGACCACAGTTCGGGCGGAGGGGTCTCTTTGAAGATACTCTCTAATAAGGTCACGGATCGACCCATCCACTTTGCTGGCGTGAATGTGGGCTAACATGCACAGGGCCGCATGTTCTCCTTTACGGCTAAGAGCGTCGGCAGCTTGGTTGGACTTTCCTGCCTTGTGTTCAAACTTAAAATCAAACTCGGCTAACAATTCCTGCCACCTGGCCTGTTTGGATGTTAGCTTAGGCTGATTGAAGAAGTGGCAAATTGCACTGTTGTCCGTCTTTACCACAAAATATGAACCCCAACAAGTCTCTCTGCCTCCAAGACCTGATGGAGTGAACGACGGCTAGCATTTCTTTCTCTGATACGGTATAACGTCGTTCCGCATTATTCAGCTTGCGACTTTCGTAAGCGATCGGGTGACCGTCTTGGAGAAGGACACCACCTAACGCGTAGTCTGAAGCATCCGTTCTCTCTTCAAACGGCTTCGTCACGTCGGCTAGCCCAAGTACTGGGCCTTTCATCATGGCCGCCTTTAGATCTTCGAAGGCGTCCTGACTTTCCTCGACCACATCCAGGTCATTCCTTTCTTCAGTAACTCTGTCATTGGGGTGGCTCTCCTTGAGAATCCTTCGATAAATCGTCGATAGTAGTTGGCCAACCCTAAAAAGGAGCGCAACTCGGTCACAGAGGTAGGGACTCTCCATTCTTGGATCGCCTTTACCTTATCTGTGTCCATACTGATTTGCCCTTGTTCGATCACGTGGCCAAGGAACGTGATCCGCTTCTGTGCGAACGCACACTTTTCCTTCTTTTTACGTATAGCTGATTCTGCCTTAGTTTGTCGAAGACCAACCTGAGATGATCTGGTGTTCTTTCACAGTCGGACTGTATACCACTATATCGTCTAGATAGACTACCACAAAACTGATCGAGATATTCGTGAAAGACCTGATTCATCATAGTACAGAACGTGGCAGGGGCATTCGTTAATCCGAAAGGCATCACGAGGAATTCAAAAGCCCCATACCTCGTCACAACAAGTAGTTTTAGGCTCGTCACCTTCTGCAATACGCACTTGGTAGTAGCCCGACCTGAGATCCAATTTCGTGAAGTATTTAGCTCCATGTAATTGATCAAACAAGTCGGTTATGATTGGGAGGGGATACTTGTTGCGAACCGTGACTTTGTTGAGGGCTCTATAGTCAATGCACAGACGCAACGTCCCGTCTTTCTTCTTCTGAAACAGCACAGGGGCTCCGAAGGGAGCTTTAGCTGGGCGGATGAACCCAGCGTTTAACAACTCATCTAGCTGTTTTCGGAGTTCGGCTAACTCCGGTGGAGCCATCCGGTACGCATTCTTTGCTGGAGGTTTAGCTCCTGGAATGAGCTCGATTTCGTGGTCAATCCCTCGTCGAGGAGGTAAGGTCTTCGGTAAACTATCTGGCATTATGTCAACATACTCTCTCATGACAACTTGAATTTCAGGTGGGACATCTCTTGTCTCCACCGGCTGTTCGACCATCGGAATGGCCATAAAGGTAGGTTCCTCCCGGTTGAGGCCTTTCTTCAACTGTAACGCGGATATCATTCTTATGCCACCAGGTTGTTTGATGCTAGCTGTGACCACAGTGGGACTATTACTAGTGACAATCATACACTTGGCCAGAGGCATCGGTATGACTTTATGTTCGATGAGGAATTCCATCCCCAGTACAACATCGAAGTCGTCCATGCGAACTACTACGAAATCGACACTCTGCCTGTCCACGTCCCTAATTTCAACGTCACTCTTTTAGAAACTCCCACAATGGGTAGAGCTTCGGAGTTGACGGCCTTCATCTTACCCGTATCTTTCTCAATAGTCAATTTCAGTCGGTGGGCTTCCTGTTCTGATATGAAGTTGTGGGTTGCACCCGAATCCACCATGGTGCTCTTTGCAGGGTTACAATTGATCGTAGCATCTACGAACATAAGCCCCTTTTCGGACGTCCCTTTGGGTCCATTGACCCTCTTTTTGAATGGCAGATAGGAATTTTAACGCCCCCATTCTAGGTGTTTCTTCGTCTTCTTCCTTCTCACAATCCGTTCCAACTTCAGGTTCATTGCACGACTGAACGGATGCTTGAAGGGCAGTAAGGGCAGCTCGGTGTGGGCATTCAGCTACCCGATGGGGACCTTTGCACAAGAAGCATGATGGCAGCTTGGCCTGGGAGGGGGAGAGGTCCTCGGGGACGGTTTGGATTCGGGACCGTTGGTCCTTGTCTCTTGTCAGCTCCCCCACTCTTTGGGGTAAGGGTTTGAACGTCTTGTTTCCTCCCCCAATTGGGTTTGTAGCATTCTTTTTTGGGTGGGATGGTTCACTGCTATAGTCTAGCAATCTTTCGGCAGAGGCCATGGCGGTGGCAAGGTCTTGCACCCTTTGTTCATACAGCTTGGTTCGGGCCCACGGTTTCAAATCCTTCGATAAAGACGAACACCTTGTCTTTCTCTCTGACATGTCGCGAATATCCAGCATTACGGCAGAGAATTGTTTCACGTAGTCCCGGATTTTCCAGTGTGTCGGAGTTCACGTAGCTTCCTTCTAGCCATGAACTCGACATTATCGGGGAAGAACTGACCCCTCAATTCTTTCTTCAGATCATCCCAGTTATTGATCGTGCATCGACCATTCTGAATGTCGTTGACTTTAGATCTCCACCACAGCTTTGCATCATCATCAGTAAGATGCATGGTGGCCAAAGTCACTTTCATCTCTTCTGACGTTGTCCCCGTAGCCTTGAAGTACTGTTCTACGTCGAACAGGAAGTTCTCGAGATCTTTGGCGTCTCTATTGCCATTGAATGGTTTGGGCTCTGGGACCTTCAACTTGTTGAACCCCATGTTCGCTTGGTTGGGAGCTTGATTTCCCACGGCTCGCATGGTTAGGTTCACTCTATGGCTTATTTCCGTCATCTCAGCTCGGAGGGTGTCGATGGTCACTTT
>NW_028275278.1:27500-32500 GCF_013281855.1 Momordica charantia
GGTCGATGCACGATCAATAACTGGGATGATCTGAAGAAAGAATTGAGGGGTCAGTTCTTCCCCGATAATGTCGAGTTCATGGCTAGAAGGAAGCTACGTGAACTCCGACACACTGGAACAATCCGGGACTACGTGAAACAATTCTCTGCCGTAATGCTGGATATTCGCGACATGTCAGAGAAAGACAAGGTGTTCGTCTTTATCGAAGGATTGAAACCGTGGGCCCGAACCAAGCTGTATGAACAAAGGGTGCAAGACCTTGCCACCGCCATGGCCTCTGCCGAAAGATTGCTAGACTATAGCAGTGAACCATCCCACCCAAAAAAGAATGCTACAAACCCCATTGGGGGAAACAAGACGTTCAAACCCTTTACCCCAAGAGTGGGGGAGCTGACAAGAGACCTCAAGGCCCAAATCCCGGTCCTTCCCGAGGACCCTATCCACAAAGTCAAAACGCTCAAAGGCCGATATCATGCTTCTTGTGCAAAGGTCCCCATCGGGTAGCTGAATGCCCACACCGAGCTGCCCTTACTGCCCTTCAAGCATCCGTTCAGTCGTGCAATGAACCTGAAGTTGGAACGGATTGTGAGAAGGAAGAAGACGAAGAAACACCTAGAATGGGGGCGTTAAAATTCCTATCTGCCATTCAAAAGAGGGTCAATGGACCCAAAGGGACGTCCGAAAAGGGGCTTATGTTCGTAGATGCTACGATCAATTGTAACCCTGCAAAGAGCACCATGGTGGATTCGGGTGCAACCCACAACTTCATATCAGAACAGGAAGCCCACCGACTGAAATTGACTATTGAGAAAGATACGGGTAAGATGAAGGCCGTCAACTCCGAAGCTCTACCCATTGTGGGAGTTTCTAAAAGAGTGACGTTGAAATTAGGGACGTGGACAGGCAGTGTCGATTTCGTAGTAGTTCGCATGGACGACTTCGACGTTGTACTGGGGATGGAATTCCTCATCGAACATAAAGTCATACCGATGCCTCTGGCCAAGTGTATGATTGTCACTAGTAATAGTCCCACTGTGGTCACAGCTAGCATCAAACAACCTGGTGGCATAAGAATGATATCCGCGTTACAGTTGAAGAAAGGCCTCAACCGGGAGGAACCTACCTTTATGGCCATTCCGATGGTCGAACAGCCGGTGGAGACAAGAGATGTCCCACCTGAAATTCAAGTTGTCATGAGAGAGTATGTTGACATAATGCCAGATAGTTTACCGAAGACCTTACCTCCTCGACGAGGGATTGACCACGAAATCGAGCTCATTCCAGGAGCTAAACCTCCAGCAAAGAATGCGTACCGGATGGCTCCACCGGAGTTAGCCGAACTCCGAAAACAGCTAGATGAGTTGTTAAACGCTGGGTTCATCCGCCCAGCTAAAGCTCCCTTCGGAGCCCCTGTGCTGTTTCAGAAGAAGAAAGACGGGACGTTGCGTCTGTGCATTGACTATAGAGCCCTCAACAAAGTCACGGTTCGCAACAAGTATCCCCTCCCAATCATAACCGACTTGTTTGATCAATTACATGGAGCTAAATACTTCACGAAATTGGATCTCAGGTCGGGCTACTACCAAGTGCGTATTGCAGAAGGTGACGAGCCTAAAACTACTTGTGTGACGAGGTATGGGGCTTTTGAATTCCTCGTGATGCCTTTCGGATTAACGAATGCCCCTGCCACGTTCTGTACTATGATGAATCAGGTCTTTCACGAATATCTCGATCAGTTTGTGGTAGTCTATCTAGACGATATAGTGGTATACAGTCCGACGCTGAAAGAACACCAGATCCATCTCAGGTTGGTCTTCGACAAACTAAGGCAGAATCAGCTATACGTAAAGAAGGAAAAGTGTGCGTTCGCACAGAAGCGGATCACGTTCCTTGGCCACGTGATCGAACAAGGGCAAATCAGTATGGACACAGATAAGGTAAAGGCGATCCAAGAATGGAGAGTCCCTACCTCTGTGACCGAGTTGCGCTCCTTTTTAGGGTTGGCCAACTACTATCGACGATTTATCGAAGGATTCTCAAGGAGAGCCACCCCAATGACAGAGTTACTGAAGAAAGGAATGACCTGGATGTGGTCGAGGGAAAGTCAGGACGCCTTCGAAGATCTAAAGGCGGCCATGATGAAAGGCCCAGTACTTGGGCTAGCCGACGTGACGAAGCCGTTTGAAGTAGAAACGGATGCTTCAGACTACGCGTTAGGTGGTGTCCTTCTCCAAGACGGTCACCCGATCGCTTACGAAAGTCGCAAGCTGAATAATGCGGAACGACGTTATACCGTATCAGAGAAAGAAATGCTAGCCGTCGTTCACTCCCTCAGGTCTTGGAGGCAGTACTTGTTGGGTTCATATTTTGTGGTAAAGACGGACAACAGTGCAATTTGCCACTTCTTCAATCAGCCTAAGCTAACATCCAAACAGGCCAGGTGGCAGGAATTGTTAGCCGAGTTTGATTTTAAGTTTGAACACAAGGCAGGAAAGTCCAACCAAGCTGCCGACGCTCTTAGCCGTAAAGGAGAACATGCGGCCCTGTGCATGTTAGCCCACATTCACGCCAGCAAAGTGGATGGGTCGATCCGTGACCTTATTAGAGAGTATCTTCAAAGAGACCCCTCCGCCCGAACTGTGGTCGAGCTGGTTAAGACCGGGAAGACCCGCCAGTTCTGGGTTGAAGAGGACCTATTATTTACAAGAGGAAACAGACTGTACGTGCCAAAAATGGGAGACCTGAGAAAGAAGCTCCTACATGAGTGTCACGATACACTATGGGCTGGTCACCCGGGGTGGCAACGGACTTGCGCCTTGCTGAAAAAGGGGTACTTTTGGCCAAATATGCGGGAAGATGTGATGCAATACACGAAGACCTGTCTTACCTGTCAGCAAGATAAGGTAGAAAGGACTAAAATAGCAGGGTTGCTTGAACCCCTACCAACTCCTATGAGACCATGGGAGAGTGTGTCGCTCGACTTCATCTCTCACTTGCCCAAGGTAGGAGAACATGAAGCCATTCTTGTCGTTATCGATCGATTTTCCAAATATGCAACTTTCATTCCAACTCCCAAGACGTGTTCCGCCGAGCTGACAGCGCAACTGTTCTTCAAACATATAGTAAAGCTATGGGGAGTTCCGACGAACATCGTTAGCGACAGGGATGGCCGATTTACTGGAACCTTCTGGACGGAACTTTTTTCTATTCTGGGTTCAAGCTTGAACATTTCCTCGAGTTATCACCCACAGACTGATGGTCAGACAGAGAGATTCAACAGCATGCTTGAGGAATACCTGCGTCACTTCATCGATGCCAGACAAAAGAACTGGGTCCAGCTGTTAGATGTGGCTCAATTCTGTTTTAACGGCCAGACAAGTTCCTCAACAGGAAAGAGCCCCTTTGAGATTGTGTGCGGAAGACAGCCGTCTATGCCACATATTCTTGACCACCCGTATGCGGGGAAAAGCCCTCAAGCCCACAACTTCACAAAGGAATGGAAGCAGACGACAGAAATTGCTCGAGCATATTTGGAAAAAGCTTCCAAGCATATGAAGAAATGGGCCGACCGCAAGAGACGCCCTCTCGAATTTCGAGTAGGCGACAAAGTTCTTATCAAGTTGAGGCCAGAACAGATCCGTTTCCGAGGACGCAAAGACCAGAGACTCGTGAGAAAGTACGAGGGACCCGTGGAAGTCGTTAAGAAGGTGGGGAGTGTCTCGTATAAGGTGGTGTTACCAGCTTGGATGAAGATTCACCCGGTGATCCACGTGAGCAATTTAAAACCTTACCACCCCGACCTTGAGGATGACGAACGCAATACTGCTGTGCGGCCCGCCATCGACTTCAAACAGAAGGAAGACAAAGAAGCAGAAGAGATCCTTGCAGAGAGAACCAGAAAGGTGGGGAGACCCGTTCGAAAAGTTCGAGAATTCCTCGTCAAATGGAAGGACCTACCTGATGCAGAGACCAGCTGGGAACGAGAAGAAGACCTTGAAGCCTGGAAGACGAAGATCGAGGACTTCAAGCTGCAGCAGTTGACAGGGACGTCAACCGTTTAAGTGGGGGAGAATGTTGTGGGCATGCTTGTCCAGGGTGTGTTACCCATGGCCGCATGTCCAAACCATCCTCACCACTCGCTTTCCTTTCATGTCTTTAAAGCTTTCTAGTGTAATTTTCTTGTATCGGGTTTTTGGGGTTGTAGGTGGATTTTGGCCGAGCGGCTTTGGAACTAGGTGTGTATTAGTAAGATATGTAAGCACGCCAAATTTCAAGCCAATCGGAGTTCACACGGGCCCTGTAGGCCACCGAGTGACTCCTCGCCACTTAGGACGTCTACACCTGCCACACCAAAAATGCCTTATAATGTACCTTAGGGGGGACCAAGTAGTCATCAAACCTCCCCCCGACCAAGTGTTGTATACTTCTTGCAATCAAAGCTTTCTTGCATCCAATGTCTACAATGCTTGTTTTAAAGATGTTTTCAACTGTTTTTCTCTCTCACGTTTTCTAAAACCAATTTTCTCCTAAAACGTGAGCGGAGGCTAGGCCGACGACCGAGATTGTCCGCAACTTACAGTTTTTCCCGGCTGACTTGCTCGTTTGAGCTAGAGCAAGTGCCGCACAATCGCTCGAGCTGCTTTAAAAAGGTGCGATTGTGACACTGCGCGCGCGCCTCGCGGCGACGTGGGCGGTTCGCTGCCCGCGACGTCGCGAGAAGTCCACTGAACCTTATCATTTAGAGGAAGGAGAAGTCGTAACAAGGTTTCCGTAGGTGAACCTGCGGAAGGATCATTGTCGATGCCTAAAACATCAAACGACCCGCGAACGCGTTTCACGAAGCGTCCGTGCTCGTGTCGGGGGGGCCTCGGTTTGCTGGGCTCTTGCCCCCATGCCGCCCTCCGGCGCGCACGGACCCAAACAAAACCCCGGCGCAGGTCGCGCCAAGGAACTCCAACGAATTTGCCCGCCCCGCGCCCCGGTCTCGGCGTGCGGGGGGC
>NW_028275279.1:0-115994 GCF_013281855.1 Momordica charantia
CTCCGACGAATCAGCACCGGCATGGCTCCCTCCGGCGACCCAGCTCTCCTCCGACGGCGACGAAGAAGAGCCCTAGCAGCGGCGAAGTAATGCGTCTGGTGTACAGGCTTCAGCGACGCTCGGGTTTTTCGGCGACCACCACGGGAGTCTGCTCCAGCTTCGCGGCAACCCGATTCGCGGGCACAGCACTCCCGGCGTCCTGCACCAGTTCCACGGCAACGCATCCTCACGAATCGCCCGTTCCACCATCGAAGCAGCAGCGACTCGATTTCTGGCGTCCATCGTGGCCGTCCGCGGCGACCACCACGAACAACGACGATACCCAGCGGCCGGATAATGGCGGGACGAGAGAACCACGACCTCCTCCGGCGACATCCAACGTTCAGCCCGAACAGCCCAGTTCCGTGACGTTTTCTTCGTTCCGGCGAGTTTCCGTGTTGACCCACCCTTGTTAGTGATTACGCTTGTTTACATGCGTAAAAAGAAGGTTTTAGATGCTGTTTTTACTATGTTTCAGCTTTGTTTCGGATTTTTCTCGGTCGTTTGAGTTCCAATTCATGCAAAATTCATATATTATGGTTTGTGGTTGGCTTATATTGTATTTATGACATTTTAGGACCATTTAGGAGTGGAAATTAATCAAAAGAAGCAAAAAGACGAAAAAAACATCAGGGGAGGGCGCCAGGCACCTAGGAAGCCTGCAGAAAAACTGGTTTTCTTCCAACTTTGCCCTTAATGAAACACGTCTTCCAATGCGTTTTGGTGGTTCCACCGATGCATACATGTAGAAGAAGTGTTCCACTATCAGTTTTAAGCACGATTTGGTCAGTCAAAAGAGTTGGAAATGGGTGATTCACCATCGTTTTTAGGACCTACCTAACCAAGTCTGCACAGCTATAAATTCCAGCAACTTCTCCACCAAATTCATCAAGCCTTGCTTCCTTCTCTTGATCATTTTTAGTGTTTCTTTGTTGCTTTCTAAGTACTTTTGAGTTACTTTCATTAGTTGCTTTTGGTTTTTAAATCCCGAGTACTTTACATTCCTTTATTGAGCTTTGTTTTGTTTCCATTTGTACTTACTTATTTTCTACTTATTCAAATATATAAAAATCTAGCACTTTGCTTATCTTCCTTTTGCCTTTACTTTATTTTTAGTTAAGAGAGTTGTGTTTTTGGAGGAAAGAGCACGTGACACTCCCCCTTGCTTGAAAGAGAAGGGCGAAGCTCTCAATCCCGATAAAAACTCTCCGTTAGTTAACTTTTGTTTTTCACACATGCATTCCACATTCAACCATTTTACTTGCTGTATTTTCTTCAATATGTCTTTCTAAATTCCCGTCTCTAGCCCGGTTATGGATAGTTAGCCTTTTATGTCTAAAAGGGTTGCTAAGAAGTAGTGTTTTTGCTTTCCATTCATTGCTCAACATGTTTTTCCCAAAAGTTAGGATTTAGAGAAGGCCACTGTAAGTCTTAACAAGTCAATACTGAAAAAGGTTGCTTATTTGCATTGTTGAGTGGTTAAACCGAGGAGAGGAGCGCCTTAGACATAAGGGTTCCGCTTAAGTAGCCTAGACATAGGACCTTAACCCGAGGTTGCGACTATTTCCATCCTAAAACTAAGATATATCTCATAATAGACATATTAGGGAATGTCTTAGGACTTTGAACTTGCTTAGACATAAGTCAAGTGAGAAGCGTAGTCGTTGGTTTCTAAAGTAAAATGCATATTGTCCTTAGCATGTCCTTGATTCTTTGTTGGCTAACTTGAAGTAATTCGGGCTAGGCTTTATCATTATAAGTCCAAATCCCAAATCCAAAACCATTATTTGTGACCACTTCCCATTTTACAAGAATCACTCATTCCAACATTCACTATTCTTTAAAACTTTAGAGTTTGGAAATTATTTAGAAGTCCTTGAGGATCGATACTTGGATACTCCATCCATTTTATATTACTCTGACAGGTGTGCGCTTGCATCTATATAATTGTTACCACGCTTAGTGCGTGCGTTCAGCATAAACCGCCAGTCAGTTAGGAGCTAGATTATCGTTACCCACCCCTCCCGAGGTTGGACCAGCAAGATCGAAGCCACACGACGTCAGTTCCGGGATACCCACTCTATTCGACATTGGTTCGGCGTTGACCCACCGCTAATCGGACCCAAATCAGCATTACCCATTCCTTTTTGGTATCGGACCAGCAAGCATAAGGTCGTTCGAGCTCGGATTTGGGAGCCCGAACCTCCTCGACATCTACCCACTCCTAACCCAAGAGTTTTTAATGAAATACTTCGGCGAGCTTAGTAGTGTTATGGCCATTGTGTAAGTAGTTTCTTACTGGAGGGAATGGTTGTTGTGTGCTGATATGATATGGTTGTTTGCTCGTGTGCCCATATTTACATGTTGCTTGTCGTTGTTATCACTTAGTGAACGTCATTGTTGATAAAACTGTTGATATATCTTGGGAAAATTATGTGGTTGTGTGAATAAATTGTAGTCAACTAATCTTGGATCACTATGATTGAATTGTTGTTATGTTCTAATTGGTTTTTCATGATGAAACTTGTATACCGGTACTATAAGCTGTTGTTTCGAAAGCATATTGAATGTTTATGAGAAGTCGGTTGTGTTTGATGAATGCTGGGTATCTATCAATTATATTTTGGTTAAGTTGTTGGTTGTGTCTTTTCTGTGAACGAAGCCTGTTGGAGCTGTTGGATCACGTTGGACTATTTTAAATTGATTGGTTTTACATATGATCATTTGGTGTATCGCATACTGGACTGTTACGAATTTATTGATGCATGAGGCATGGCGTAGTAGCAAGTAGGACTCTTGTGAGAGTTTTGAGGCATAACAAAGTAAGTAGCACGGGGGCGGGTGTGTGCGTTGATGTGTGTTAATAGAAATTGTTCTTGCTGATTTTACATTATAAACATGTTTCTCTTATTATTTTAATTGTTGGACAGGTTTGTGAGGTCGATGCTGTTATTGTAACTTGCGGTTATTTTATATATTGGATATGTATATGACTGGTATTCATGTTTGTTGTCTGCAACTTTAGGAACTTACTGATATTGTATGGTTGGTTGAAGTGATTAGGATTTGTTATGTTGTGAAAAGCATGTTATCTGAAGAATGTCATAGGGTTGTTTGTTGAAGTTTTGTGTGCGCTATGCTGTGAGCAGGTTGGTTGTTGTCAAACTTTGTGTCATTGAGACCCGTGATGCATTGAAATCTTACTAGTGGTTGTGTTGTTGTTGGGCTTTATGGTGGTTGGTGTTATTAGGGAAGTAGTACTGAAATCCTGGTTGGAGGGTAGAAATGATATGTGGAGTTATGAAAGTTACGAAGTGAATGGGTGAGTGTCAGGGCCTCGGGTATAAATGGTCGAGGGCTGATACGTCACTAATTGGGTATCGAGGCCTCGGGTATAAATGGTCGGGGGTCGATACGCCAATATTGTATAAAGATGAGCGTCGAGGCCTTGGGTATAAATGGTACGGGGTCGATGCGATGAGTCTTTCGAAAGGAGAACTATTGGGGCCTTGGGTATAAATGGTCAAGGGCCAATAGATTGTAAGACATCGAGGCCTCGGGTATAAATGGTCGAGGGTCGATGCAGAGTTCAAGGCCTCAGGTATAAATGGTCGAGGGTCGATACGAGGAGTCCTTTGGAGGAAAGACTATTGGGGCCTTGGGTACAAATGGTCAAGGGCCAATAGATGGTGAAGTCATCGGGGCCTCGGGTATAAATGGTCGAGGGTCGATGCTGCAGGGGTCGGGGCTCTGGGTATAAATGGTCAGGGGCCGACTCTACTCGAAGGAGTTAACTGTGGAAGACTAGGATAACTGTGATAAGCGTAGAGGTACTTGAGATGTTAGGGAGACTAGAGGTTGGTAGTTAATGTGTTCCTGGTTGTGGTTGTCACCGAATTTTATAGAATGTGTCT
Organism: Momordica charantia; assembly: GCF_013281855.1. NCBI lineage: Eukaryota > Viridiplantae > Streptophyta > Magnoliopsida > Cucurbitales > Cucurbitaceae > Momordica > Momordica charantia. Next base: position 3,954 of record NW_028275279.1, read on the forward strand.
ATGTTTGAATGCATAATGTGATGAAAAGCATGACAATGAATGTTGCATGATTTGGTTGAGCATGATGTGTGTGTGTTGATTCTTTAATAAGCATGACACGTTGTTCCTTGATAAGTATGCTGTTTGTGCGTGACCCTTCAGATAAGGGCTGCTTACTGAGTACTGTGGTTGTACTCATCCCTCTTTTTTCCCTCCAGTTTGCAGGTATCGAGCTAGCTCTTGGGATGGTGATGGCGAGGAGGAGGCTTGATCGGAAAAACCATTAGCTATGCTGCGTGAAATTAATTTCTTTTAGTTAGGATAGTTGTGGCCATTTAATCTTGTAGTTGAGTTTGTAGTGGTTGGTTTTGTTTAGTTTTATTGTCTAAAGGATGATTGTAAGGGTGCCGATTCATTATTCTTTTAGAGCATTAACTTTGTTAGCCTCTTGAACTACGGGATTGTAATCTACATAGGATATTTATGAATACATTCGTTTAAGTTGTTCGTACTTGAATTAGTTTTTGCTTCATCGCCATTCGAGATGTTAAAATTCATTTAGTGGATGGTTTATAGTTAGTAAAGGTTTCCTTGAAGGGTTTGGTTAACGTGAAGTCGGTATTAAATGGTTTATCTGTATAAGATTTGAGTTTCTCTTAAAACTTTAGTGTTGTTGTTCTAATTGTTCAAGCTCTCGTGAGTGTTGAAAATCAGAGTAGCGCAGCGGAAGCGTGGTAGTTCTATTGCTTAGTATTGTTGTGAAGAAAATTCTCTTGTTTATGTGAAAATTTTAGGTAGGCTTAGTAACGGTCCCTGTTTGGAAATGGTGAAATTCCTGGGGCGTTACACAATATGACGCCACGAACAGCTTTTGAGTGACCCGGAAGAAGGAAAATGCTATCTAAATGCCAAAATCCGAAAAACTCCAACCCGCAATACCCATATTTCGAAAATGATGAAACACCCACCAAGAACTCCGATTTTGTTCCAAAAAATTCAGAACTTAAACATCGCTCTAATACCAATTAATGGGATGTCAACCCCGCAGCGGAAAACGGATCGAGTCCTTGAATTTTGAAGAACAAAACCATATAGTTCTAAAGAATGAAATACAGGAGAAAAGAACATTTTTCTTACCTTTGAAGAACTGTTCTTCACCTAATCACTCGAACACCACCACCGATCTTTCGTGCTATCCTCTGGGTATCGAGAACACGCTTGTGGGAGCATCAGTTTGAAACGTGAGGGAGAATTGAGAGAGTTTCTACCGAGAGAATTTCTTCGTTGGGAATTGTTCTCTTACAAAACAATTCTCCAATAATAACCAAAATATGACGTGGGGTTAACTCCCCACGTCATAACTGTCCCCCACTCCCCTGCAATTAAGTAGGGGAGTGTTAATATTAATAATTAATATATATATAATATATATATATATAATTAATTAATCATATTAATTAATAAATGTTAATTAATTATTAATCTAATTAATAATCAATTAATATATATATATGTGGAATCATATTCATATTAATTTTATTTGAATCTCATTCAAATAATTTCTCTCATGATATAGAGTTTCAATTAGAATTAACTATATAGTATAATGTATCACTATACATATAAACCCTTGAGCAATTTGAACATTTCAAATTTTTCCAAACACTTGATCCTCGTTTTACCCATTATAAGCTAGCAAGGGGACCTAATGGACCTATAGATCAGAAGCTCCAACGATGCGAGATTAATCGGTCAAACTCATTAACTCGGTCAATGAATTTGACCGATTAATCAACATTCGTTAACTATGGGTCACTCCACTAAAGACCTGCAGTTTCACTCTTCTCACTGTAGAATGTTTCCGTGTCCACGGATATACAACCATTAATGGCAAGTCAATCCTTCACGAATGTTCGTAACTCAAGCTGGGTCAAATTACCGTTTTACCCCTGAGTTACATCTTACTTCTTAAATATCACTGCTCCTCTAATGAACAACTCGGTTATGGTCCGAGCAATAACCGGAAGTCCCTCTCGGGCCAGTGAAAGGGTGGGGCCCCTTGTTCAAGTCCAAGAGTCAGCATTTAAGAGAACACTCATCTACTCCCTAAAGTCGGAGAGGAGTGAATTTCAACTTGTGAAGTTATGTTCCCAGCTCCCCACTCGATCTCGTCCCTAAAATGGTAGGAATATTGAGTTGGAGACTCGGACCACTCTCACCCATACATATCAAAGGACGAGCCCACACGGGTAGGAATCCATAACTCACTCAAGATTGAGAATGAGTTGCCTGGTCATCCTAAGAAATAGCAATCTGTTAGTTAATAATGTTACATCTAAAGATTGTTTATTTCTCTGTCCGGTCTTATACAATGTAACGACCCAGAATTTCCCACACAATTCTAGGTCACGTTAACTACCCAACTAATTAAACTTAACCCCCAAATACGTTATGCCAACTCTCTATATAAACAAATATATAAAATCAAGTTCCAATTCTCATCAATTTAATGATAAATCAATCTCATAGAATATCATTCAACAACATTCGTGGACCACCTCACGAGGTAAGTTAATTATTCGAACTAGGCAAAACTCAATGAATGGAATAAAACTAAAATAGGCACCTATCCCGAAATAAAACTAACAACAAGGGGGAATCTCCTAATTATTCAAATACGAACAAATAGTTTATTGACCATAACATAAGGTCTTAACTAATCACTTAAGCTAAGCAAGAGTGACTAAGCAGCCTATGGTCCTCACTCGTCATGTCTCCTCCGTCCCATCACCATGAACGCCCACGAGTCCTTCACCTGAAACAATCATTGTAGAGGGGGGGTGAGTATATAAAATATACTCCGTAAGTAGCCCTCACCAACACACATACACACATCATGCTCAACTATATCAAGAAACATTCGTAGTCATGCTTTTCAATACATTATGCATTCAAACATAAACACATTCCATAAAATTTAGTGACAACCACAACTAGGAAGCACGTTAACAACCAACCTCTAGTATCCCTAACATCACAACTACCTCTACGCTTATCACAGTTATCCTAACCTTCCACAGTTATCTCCTTCGAGTAGAGTCGGCCCCTGACCATTTATACCCAGAGCCCCGACACTGCTGCCTCGGCCCTCGACCATTTATACCCGAGGCCCCGATGACTTCCCCATCTATTGGCCCTTGACCATTTATACCCAAGGCCCCAATAGTCTTCCTTCCAAAGGACTCCTCGTATCGACCCTCGACCATTTATACCCGAGGCCTCGATACTCCATTAGTGACGTATCAGCCCCCGACCATTTATACACGAGGCCCTGACACTCACTCATTCACTCCATTAGTGACGTATCAGCCCCCGACCATTTATACTCGAGGTCCTGACACCCACTCATTCATTCCCTCCAAGAATCCAACTCTCACCAGAGTCTTTCTATATACTTTCTTATACCACTAACCCTGCATCTTTCAACTTACAAGTACAATTCAGCATGCTTCCACAACATAGACAACTTTCTAATAATGAGATAATAACTCAATCATGCTCAATATCCAACATCATTATTTAACAAGCATTACTAAGGATAATAGCTCACAAAACACGCCGAACAATTCACGCATATCCAGGCAACAAACATTACCACAGCAATACTCAACAGTTTAGCAAAGCAGAAAACTCACCATTTTCATCGACAAATATCCAACACTATTCCAAGTATATCGACTAACACAACGAGAATTATTTAGCACAATGACGTAACAAAATTAGCATTAAACGCCACAAAATCAACACGTTAGAGACCATTTAGCATACATTAACGCACGCACACGCCCCTTGTCTACTTACCCATAACCGCGCCCTTAAGTTTTGCGTCGACCTCACACCTAAGCACTAAAACAGAAAAATACAGCAAGTTACGTACACTATTTAGCCTTCGAAATCAATTCTAAAAAGGTTCAAATGACTCATTACCACCAAAACCGACTTCGTATAGATGTGGGTCACCTAGATATAGCTCGCCAAAGTGTGGGTAGCCTAAATCGAGCTTCGAACGGATGTGGGTCACCTCCAAACGTCCTAAACACTGCTGTAACACACAAATCCCGCCGCTGGAGTTGTCGTTCGTCGGATCGTAGCAGCAGGTCGCCGCTGGTTCGCCGCTGTACAGCCCATTCGCCGTGGGCCTCCACGGATCTGGCCCGTCGCCGTGTGCCGCCGCGAGGAGGAGCGGTGCTGGTTCGTTGCAGACCGCCGGGGAATGCGTCGCCGCTGCTGCAGACCGCCGGGACGTCAGGGAAGTCGCGCCGCCGCTGCAGCTGCTCGATCCGAAGAAGCGCCGCCGTCACTGCTGTCCGATCCGAAGAAGCGCCACAGCGCCGCCGCTGCTGCTGCTCGATCCAAAGAAGCGCCGCCGCTCGTGGGTTGCTACTCCACCGTCGTGTTGTCGTCGGCCACCGCTGCACCTCGCCGGGAAACGCTCTTGTGGCTGCCGAAGTTTACAACAAGAAGGAGGGTGTGGTGGGCGGCTAGGGTAAGAATGAAGGAGAAGAGGGAGCTTAGGGTCTTCCTTTTCTTTTTTTTTTTTTTTTGTTTTGTTTTAAAACCAAATTAGCTCAATGGAGGCCCAACAAGTCCAAGCCCAAGAGAAAATAAGTTCATCCCCCTTAAAACAAGACCCACCACACGGAGTCCGGTAATTATTAATTTAATTGGAGTTTAGAGCCCGATAAATATAGATAAATTTAATTAACAATCAATTTAAAATTAAATGAAAAATCTCCTGATTCGAGACTAACTAACCTGACGGACTCGGGGCGTTACATACAAACTCATTGTATAGGATACCCTCACTCGCATGTCTGCACACGAACGACCTGGATCGAGTCGTGTGTAACATTTATAGAGTGGGCCGTATCTATAGTGTTGCCAAGATAAGGTACCCAGCCTTCTTCATATAGTATAGACCCTTTAGGTTATTCACAGAACATTATCTACTTGTATATCAAAGGTATATCAAATAGATACCTAGTATATCAAATATATACCCAATAGATATATGGTTACATGATAATAACCTTGGATGTTTAGTTTATTGGATTTTTGATAATGCAATGCTATGAATTCAACAACAAATTAATTGAATAAAACTTTATTGAATATACATTCATTTTTACATAAATACAAACTACGAGTTTAGGGCAACACACGTAACACCAAATAAAATCAAGAATTTCTACTAGCTGATCAGTCAGATCACGATAGCCCACAGGCTCAAACCCTAAGAGATCGTGATAAAAGCGATCCACCGTCCGAACAATCTCAAAACGGTCAGTAACCCGTTGGCCCTGAAGCATTGGTCATATACTATTTTACCTTGTTTTATTCATTGTGATTATTTACACGCATTATGTACTTTGTCTATTTTTCTTGCTTTGTTAGTTGTTTTATCTACTATGATATTTTCTTTACTATTTTACTACCTTTCTTTTGAGGTATTTTTTTCTCATTGAGGCTAAATATTTGAATCTCTAGCTTGAGTATATGACATAGCTCCACTGACCTTGCACAAGTCAATGTTAGAGCGAAGTAGGGTGCACTCAACTAGTACAAGGGCAAGGCAAGGTAATGGATTGGCATGACGAACATGGAGGAACAACAAGGTCAATGCACGTACAGAGGCGCGCATATATACAAGACATGCACGCATGCAGGCAGGTGTGCATATGCATGGGACGAACGTAGGCGAGCGGGGCAATCCAGCGGCAAACTTGTTAAGGACAACGGTTGTAACGCCCCGAGTTCCTCAGGTTAGCTAGTCTCGAATTAGGAGATTTTTCATTTATTATTAAATTGATTGTTAATTAAATTTATCTATGTTTATCGGGCACTAAAAATATCCAATTAAATTAATAATTACCGAACTCCGTATGTTGGGTCTTGTTTTAAGGGGAATTGACTCTTTTTCTCTTGGGCTTGGATGGTTGGGCCTCCATTGAGGTAATTTGGTTTTAAAACAAAACAAAAGAAAAGAATATAAAAAAAAAAAAAGAAAACCCTAGCCCAAGCCCTTTTCTCCCTTCTTCTTCTTTCTTCTACCCTAGCCCCCCCCCCCCCCCCCCGATTTCTTCTTCATTTTTTTCAACCCAGCCGCCCCCTTCCTCTCGTTTTCCGGCAAGCCGCACCGGTTGCTAGCCACTCCGAACGGAACGACGACACCCACGGCGGCAGCGGCGCGACACCAATCGACGTGAGCGATGTCCGACGGCGACCCGACGTACCGACAGCGTCGTCTTCGTTCCAGCAGGCAACGCGACCCGTTTCTGCGTACAAGGTCGCGGCGCTCCTCTGCGAACGGCAAGTCCCACGGCGACGCCCCTCTGGGTTCTGCAGCAGATCCTGATACCCAGCAACGGCGGCGCGTTTCCCCGGCGATCTGCAACGAACCAGCGCAGCCTCTTCCTCGCGGCAGCTCACGGCAGACGGGCGGTACAGCAGCGGAACGGCGGCGACTTGCTGCTACGAGCTGACGAACAACAACTCCAGCGGCGGGATTTGTACGTTACAGTGGTGTTTAGGACGTTTGGCGGTGACCCACATCCATTCATAGCTCGATTTAGGCTACCCACACCTTGACGAGTTAGATCTAGGTGACCCACATTTATACGAAGTCGGTTTTGGTGGTAATGCGTCATTCGAACCCTTTTAGAGTTAATTTTGAAGGATAAATAGCGTACGTAACATGCTGTATTTTCTGTTTTGGTGTGCTTAGGGTGAGGTCAACGGAAAACTTAAGGGCGAGGTCGTGGGTAAGTAGACAAGGGGCGTGTGCGTGTGTTAATGTATGCTCGATGGTCTCTAACGTGCTGATTTTGTGGCGTTAAATGCTAATTTTGTGATGTCATTGTGCTAAATAATTTTCGTTGTGTTAGTCGATATACTTGGAATGGTGTTGGATATTTGTCAATAAAAATGGTGAGTTTTCTGCTTGCTAAACTGTGAGTATTGTTGTGGTAATGTTTGTGCCTGGATATGCATGTTTTGTTCGGCGTGTTTAGTGAGCTATTATCCTCAGTAATACTTGCTAATTAATGGTGTTGGATATTGAGCATAATTGGGTTATTATTATTTCGTTATTAGAAAGTTGTCAAGGTTGTGAAAGCATGCTGAACTGTACTTGTGAGTTGAAAGATGCAGGGTTAGTGGTAAAAGAAAGTATATAGTAAGACTCGGGTGAAAGCTCGATTTCTGGAAGGAATGAAGGAGTGGGTGTCAGGGCCTCGGGTATAAATGGTCGGGGGCTGATACGTCACTAATGGAGTATCGAGGCCTCGAGTATAAATGATCGAGGGTCGATAGGAGGAGTTCTTTGGAGGGAAGACTACTGGGGCCTTGGGTATAAATGGTCAAGGGCCAATAGATGGTGAAGTCATCGGGGCCTCGGGTATAAATGGTCGAGGGCCGATGCAGCAGGGTCGGGGCCCTGGGTATAAATGGTCAGGGGCCGACCCTACTCGAAGGAGATAGCTGTGGAAGGGTAAGATAACTGTGATAAGCGTAGAGGTAGTTGTGATGTTAGGGATACTAGAGGTTGGTTGTTAACGTGTTTCCTGGTTGTGGTTGTCACTAAAATTTTATGGAATGTGTATATGTTTGAATGCATACTGTAATGAAAAGCATGATTTCGAATGTTTCTTGATATAGTTGAGGATAATGTGTGTGTGTGTTGGTGAGGGCTACTTACGGAGTATATTTTATATACTCACCCCCCTTTACAATGATTGTTTCAGGTGAAGGACTCGTGGGCGACCATGGTGATGGGACGGAGGAGACATGACGAGCGAGGACCATAGGCTGCTTAGTCACTCTTGCTTAGTTTAAGTGATTAGTTAAGGCATTATGTTAGGGTCAATAGACTATTTGTTCGTGTTTGAATAATTGGGATATTTTCCCTTGTTGTTAGTTTCATCTCGGGATAGGTGCCTATTTTAGTTTTATTCCATGCTTTGAGTTTTGCCTAGTTTGAATATTAAACTTGTCTCATGAGGTGACCCACGAATGTGGTTGAATGATATACTAAGAGATTGATTTGTCGTTAAATTGATGAGAATTGGAATTTGATTTTATAAATTTGTTTGTATAGGGAGCTGGCATGACGTATTTGGGGGTTAAGTTTAATTAGTTGGGTAGTTAACATGACCTAGAAGTGTGTGGGAAATTATGGGTCGTTACAACGGTACCTTAAGTATCTCCACAGTGATTTGATATTGTCCGCATTTGGCATTGCCCTCACAGTTTTGCTTTTGGTTTCACCAAAAAAACCTCATACCAATGAAGATAATTGTCCTCTATTGGTATGAGCACAAGAGTGGATCACACCTTCCATGGTTCATCACTTATTTGTTCGACAGCCGAGGATTTCACCGATACAGCTAAGTTTAAACTATGGCTCTAATACCACTTGTTAAGGACAACGGTATCCCTAGTATCCCAAGTATTTCCACAATGATACGATATTGTCCGCTTTGGGTATTGTAGACACCGTATTTGGTCCGGCTTATTTTTAATTTTAATTTTAATTTATATTATTTTATTTTACTTTATTGTGTTTTATTTTAATTAAAGAATAACATAGGTTTACTTTATTATTAGTTTTAATATAAAGTTTAAATTAACTAAAATTAAAATGTTAGATTTATTTAAATGTTTAATTTTATTAATAAGAAAATAAAAAATGGTTTGTTTAGATTTTGTTTTATTATTAAAATAAAACATAGATAAATAAAAATGATTTGTTTTAAAAAGATTTTGCTTTAATGAAATAAAGATTTTATTTTAACAAAACCTTTGATTTTTAACGGTTTTTTCCCTCTTTGATTTTTTTCCTCACCTAACGTGGCATCTCCTCCTCCCCTTCTTTCCTCTGTTTTCTCTGGCTTTCTTATTTTAGCATATATCACCATTGTTTTTTTAGTATTTAAGGGGGAGGAAGCACACAAGAACCAACACAGGGCAGAGAGTTAGAAACTCATCACCTCATCACCATATTTTCTTCTCTCCATCTCTCTTATCCCACCATCACCACTTTTCTCTTGCATACCCACAACCGCCGACGACGCAAGGGAACGACAACAACCTTCTTCTTCATAGTTTCTTCCAAGTCCACTAGCACTCCGACGATCTCCGTGCATTTTAAGTAAGTATCAAATACGTTGGAAAGGGAAAGACTTTGAAAATCATGCTTTTAATTTGAAACAGATTCTTTTGTTTCTATCAAAAGATTTTTTTTTTTTTAAGAAAAAAATGTTTTTTTTTAAGAAAAAGTTTTTTTTTTACTTTTTTTTTTAAAAAAGAAAATGTTTTTAGTAAAGAAAAAAATCTTCTAAATTAATTTTAAATAAGTTTTTGAAAATAAAATAAGGATTTTGATATTTTAAAATTTGTTTTAAAATAAAAGGTTTTCTTTTTCTAATAAAGAAGAGTTTTTTAAACGAAATAAATATAAACTTAATTTTATTTTAATAAAATATTTTACTATAAAATTTTGGTTAAAATAAGTTGAAAAAATAGGAGTTTTATAAAATAAATCTTGTTTAAAAAAAATTTGGATTCTTTTACATTTGGATTCAAAGTTTAAATTTGGATTCTTTTTATTGAAAATGTAGTTTTTATTTAAAATGATTTTTTTTACAAGGTTTATATTTTTTTGTGTTTCCTTTGTTTTATTTTTTAATTAAAAAAGAATCTTCTGCTGCAGGATTTTAAAGGAGGAGGTAAAAACAGAGTATTTTAGAATAAAATCTCATTTAAATTTCTTTTAATGGTTTGGTGGTTATGGTTTTGAAAAAATCTTAACAAAAAAATCAGTTTTTTGTAAATAAGTTTTGTTAAAGTAAATTTGACTTTGTTTTTAAATAAATTTTTCTTTCTTTTAAATAATTTTGTTAATTTCGAAATAAATAAAAAAATATATTTTTTTTGTTTTAATTTAACAAAATTCGTAGTTTTTTTTTAGTTTAAAAAAATAAATTATAACTTTTGTTTGTGTAAAAGAATATGATGTTTACATCTTAAGATGTTGGCAAAGTGGTAAGATGTTCGTTTTTTAATGTACAAGGCACCTATCTTTGACCAAGAGGTCGTGAGTCACCCTATCCCACATCACTACAAGAAATCTGAGATTCGGCGACGAAATCTTCGGCGACCAAATCAAATTTGGTCGTCAAACCAACTTTCGTCGCCAAAGGTCTGGCTTTCGGCGACCACATAGTATTTCGTCGCCGAAAGTAGTAACTTTCGGCGACTAGGCCTACTTTCGTCGCCGATGCCAGCACCTTCGGCGACAATTTTATAAAATCGTCACCAAAGGCGGGACTTTCAACGTCGAACAAACACCTTCGTCGCCGAACACACGTTCCAGAACCTTGGTGAAGGTTCTGGATTGACATTCGGCGACCCAATTTCCATTTAGTCGCCGAAAGTCAGGGTTTCGGCGACCAAATTTCCATTTCGTCGCTGAAACTTAAAGTAGTTTCGACATGGCGATCGGGGTACATACACGCGAACAAGTAGACCTAAAGGTTAACAAGTGGAATGAGGTCGAAGAAATTCAGAAGAGGGCAATTATAACTCAGCTCAAGGTTTGAGATTAATTACTTAATATGTTTTATCTTTTGTTATGATGCAATAGTTATAACACTTAAATATATGTTCGATGTTTTTTTGTTGTAGGGACATTTCGATTTCAACGAATCAGATCGAGTTATGATGAAATTCATCGAGCATGAGATGAAAACGACACATAAGGCATAATATAGGGGAAAATTGCGCCAACACTACCTGAGTTATCCGACACCTGAAATTGCGTGCAACAATCCTCCGGAGCGGTTGTTGGCAAAACCAGACGATTGGAACATGTTGTGCGATAGATGGGAGACAGATGAGTGGAAGGTAATTTACAAATATAACTTATACTTTTTTTTGAGTATTTATATTCAATATATATTCTCATTTAAGTTTTCTTTTGTTAGAAAAAATCTGAGACCAACAAACGCAACAGGGCGAAGATGCCATTCAACCATCGTGCAGGGCCGAAGGCGTTTGCTATTATCGCAAATGAGAAGGTACAATACAATAATCTTTTTTTAGCCATATACTTATATTACTTAAGATCGATTATCAACAATTGCGTGTTATCAATTGCAGAAAGAAGAAGAGGGAGGTGACAACTTTTCTGAAATCGATTTGTTTAGGGAGACGAGATATTCTGACACTAAAGGTTGGGTCGAAGGAGCGGAGACAGCTTACGTAAGTTTACAAATCTTATAATAATTAACTGCAAATTACGCATTGAATTTTATGTGTAAACAATTTGATCTTTTTAAAATATGTATGCAACTAGACATGATGCATGTTAGAGAAGCATCTATGCAAGACGGAGGTGAACCGCTACCAGACCCAGAAGTATTTGAGACAGTTCTTGGTTATCGTTCAGGATACGTTAAGGGTGCTGGTTGGGGCCGAAAACCAAAGTCTCGTAGAGGTTCTTCTTCAAGTGTAGCATCAACACAGCGGGAAGAAGAGCTGTCACAAGAAATATGTACTCTAAGAGAAGAATTTCAGGACCGTCTCACGCAGAAAGACAAAGAGCTTGAGGATCGTCTTGCTCAGAAAGACAAAAAGTTAGATGAGCGTCTCGCAGCCAAAGATTCTGAGATTACGGGTCTACGCGGTGAAATGTCAGATTTGAGAGCAATGGTGCTAAACCTTATGAGTCAGTCTAGTGGAGCCAGCTCGTCAAAATAGGTACGTCCACGTAGATTGTTGTTAGAATTCAATAATCGTAAATATGGCTATCCTGCAGTTATGGTAGCCATTTAGAACTTGTATTATGAATGATTTAACTATGTTTATGTTTGAGTGCATGTTTGAAGTGTTTTAGATATTAATAGCAAGTGAATTTTCTGTGAAGTGAATTTTTTAAGTGAATTGGTACGTCAAGTATAGTGTTGTTTGAATTCAATAACTCTTAATGTGGCTATCCTGCAGTTATGGTAGCCATTTAGAAAAGATGTCATGTATAGTTTAGCTACGCTTATGTATAAAGTGGTTTTGGATGATTTTGTTGAATCTGTGAAATTAATTGGTGATTGTGGATGTTGTACATAATAAAAGTAAGTTTTGAGAATTTGAAGTTTAAAGATTAGTTTTTCTTAATTTTGTGGGGTTTTATACGTACCTTTCCTTTAGTTTGTATAATTTGGATTAAAGTTAATGAGAGTTATATGGACATGAAAGAGTTGTGTGTGTGTTTTGATAATGAGACTAAGTTTTGTGCATTTTAAGTTTGTTTGGGAGAGTTCTTATTGGCTTTAAATATATGAGAGTGTTGGGGGGGTGCGTTAATAAGTTTTGTGAATTTGAAAATTGTTTTTAGTTCATGGCATGTGCAAAGTTTGAATGTTTTGTTTGATAATGAGTTAGAATTGGAAGTTTGTTTGAATGGAAGTAGTGAGTTTGTTTGAATGGAAGTGGTGAGTTTGTTTGAAGTTGTGAGTTTGTTTGAAGTGTTGAGTTATTAAGTGTCTTTGGATAATGTTGTTGAATTTTAAGTGTACCGTAATAGAGTTTGTGTGCATGTTTTTTAGTTCATGGCATGTGCAATTAGTTTGTTATGTGGAATGAGTTAGAATTGTCCCTAAGAATTTTAAGTGAGAGTAAGTTTTGTGAATTTGAAAGTTGTTTTTAATGAGTTAACTTTTAATGCTTACTTGAGTTCATGCATATGAAGTGAGAATAACATTTTTAGTTCATGGCATGTGCAATTAGTTTGTTATGTGGAATGAGTTAGAATTGGAAGTTTGTTTGAATAGAAGTGGTGAGTTAACTTGTGTTATTTATTAACATAAGTTTATTTGTTATTTATTTTTTCAGGTTCGTTCGATTTCTGAATCTAAAGCTTCTGAAAAGTTGATTATCTCTCGTGAAGAATTTGATGATATGGGACATTTTCATATGTTTAGGTTTTTTATTTGAGACTTCTTAGAATTTGTTTAAATTTTTGTTTGCATGAACTTCTTGTATTTTTTGTAAAACTAAATTTTATTTAATATTATAAGTTAAATTAAATTCAATGTACGACAGGTATATTGTTGAAAAAAAAAACATAAAAAACCATTCGGAGACGAAAAAGGACATGGTCGTCGAAGGTCAGAGACCTTCGGAGACGAAATGGATTTGGTCACCGAAGAGACCTTCGGCGACCAAATTTTACTTCGTCTCCGAAGGTTTACGAATTTGGTCGCCGAAGGTATCTTATCTTCGGCGACGGCATATATTTCGTCGCCGAAGGTACCTTCGGCAACGAAAAGCAAAAGTCGTCGCCGAAACCCTCCGGCAACCGGGCAACGACGACGATTTAGGCGACGACTTGTTTTCGTTACCAAAGACCTTCGGGGACGAAATTTGATGTTTTAGCGACGAGAATTTGCGTCGCCGAAACTCCGAATTCTTGTAGTGCATGTAATGTTCAACTAAAAATAAAATAAAAACGACACAACTTTAAACTTTAATATTTAAAAAAAAGAATACTAAAATGGTAAATTTGAGACAATAATATATTATTTGCATCATTGAAGACTGCATATGATATTTGGGCATACATTAAATTTTGTTAAAATGTAGATAAATCAGTAACCATCCTTCAATCTATTTGAACTTCTTCCTTAAAACTCATTAACAATTTGCTCAATTTCTTGTTGCTTATCCTCTGTGGAACCACGCTCGTAGACGGTTCTCCTTCACTGTTAACCAAACACATAAATTTAAATTTTAGTAGGAAATAATGGAGAAACCCGAAAAAAATCGAAGTAACCAAATTAGATGGATTATGGTGATGGAAAAGAAGAAAAATTTTCGTCTGTGATTATATTCTATAATATTCTCCATCTTAGTTTTAAAAACCTCATCACTCATTATCATCCTCAACATTATTGAAAATTTGATAACTCATTATTTTTTTTTAAAAAAAGAGAAATCTCTATTTTTACATTTCTCTCTTAATTTTCAAATAATTGGTTCTTACCACTACGAGGTCAAGCATTTTTCTTTAAAAAATTCTGTGTATACCGAGGGATAATTGTTAATCCTTAGTTAGAAAACTATGTTTTAAATTTCTTAATCAAATTAACATATCGAGTAAATTTTTACAGCTTTTGAAATATTATGAAAAATAGATTATGGGATAACTAAAATCATCCATAAATTAGGGAGTTGGTTTTAGTTTACCTTTTAAAATTACGACCCTCTCTATTAACTTTCAAAATTGTCGATCTAAAACTGGATGTGTGTATTTCCCATCAAGTATTGTTTAGAACTATAAAAAGACGAAGTTATCCCTCAAAGAAGAGTGAGCAGAAGGCACTAACCTTTGGGGCAAAGATGTCAATTTGCGGGCCAGGTCGACTGCGTCCTCATGTGTATTGATGATGTTATTGAAACATATGTAACGGCCGTAGGATGAGGCATCTTGGAAGACGCAAATGTGGGCCTCCACCAAGTAACTCAAATCAACGGTGACAAATAATCCTCTCTCGTACATCTCGGCCGCTCCTTTTAAATACGGATTATCGATGGTCAAATCGGGGCCCACCAACAGCCCTGCTTTGACGGACACCATGTTGACTCCTCTGTCCATTGCCAATGCCCACGCGGTCTTCTCCGCTAGCGTCTTCGACAGGCCGTGCCATAACTGTGCAGTGCATTTACGAAGGGGCATAATTGTAAATTACTTCGTAAACACTATGCTTTTTTATTTTAGTTAAAATAGTACTTTCTCGTTCATTTAAGCCTATGTATTTTTTAAATGTTAATTTTGATTTATGTTATTTTTAACTCTAGTTTATTTTAATATTTTTAAAATTTTTTATTTACAAAATTTTAATACAAATTATACACATAATGAAAACTTTTTAGTATAGGGTTATGATTACATTTCAAGAAATATATTTGTATGTAACAATGTGTTGAAATTGTGATAGAAAAAATGAGATTTCAAATAAATTAAAAGGATTCCGAATTATCACTTTTTAAAACTATGGAGATCAAAACCAACATTTAGAAAATATACCGACTAAAATCAACAAAAATTGCAAATACAGGAACCAAAATAAATATTTTGAAAATATAGTGCCAAAATAAATAAAAGTTGAAATTATAAATACCAAAATAAGATTTTAACGCCAACATGAATTTAGCTCGGTGGTAATTGACGCCGATCTCTAATTAAGAGATCACGAATCTTAATTTCCTACTCCATTTGTTATACTAGAAAAAATATATAAACAATAACTTTTTAACCATTTTTTAATATCCCATAACTCCTATCCAAATTCTATTCCCCTCGCTTTAAACCTTTTTTTAACTTTCATCTTTAAACTTAAAAAAAGAAATATATATTATATATATTTTTTATCTTTCCTATTATTTTTCATTTAATATCTATCACCTAATGGTTCGGCTTATCCAACTGTTATGTGGCTCACTACATGCCACACTAAGCATTATACTTGAAGTAATATTATATAAAGATAAAAGTTGTTATCTTTCTTAAACCGATTCGTTGATTTCATTTTTAGTTTTTGATTTTCGATCTCTAATTTTTCAAATACAGAATTGTTTATAACAATTTCAATTTTCTGTTTTTTTTTTTTCAAAAAACATTTTAAAATTCTAGATAAACTGAAGAAAAAAAAAGATAGTTTTCAAAAATAGGTTATTTTCATTCTAATACTCGATTTTTTTTTTCTTTCTTGTATTTATCTCTGAAAATTTTATTTTCTATTCTAAAATTTTTTTATTTCTAAATTTCTCTCTACAAGCTTTATTTTTTTCTTTTTAAAATTTTTATATTTTTAATATTTATGGTTATTTATCCCCCTACAAATTTTTCTATATATTTTTGTTTTTATTTCTAACAAACCAGTTCTATTTCTCTCTCAAAAAATTTAATATTTTTCCTCATTTTTCTCTCTCTAAAATTTCATCTTTTATAACTTTTTTTCTTGTCGTAATCTATTTTTTCCTTTAAAAATTATATTTTATTTTCTGTTCAATTTTCTTTCAATGTAACTTTTATTTATCTTTGTATTTATTTATTTTCTCTAAAAATTATATTTTGAATCTTGTTTTTATCTCTAAATTTGTTTCCACTCTAATTTTTTTGTTTCTTTATAATTTTTTTCTTTAACATATCTTTTCCTCTTGATTTTTATTTTTTTTCTCTAAAATTTTTCTCTGTCTGTCTTTTAACTTTTCTTTCACTATTTTTTTCTAAATATTTTTATTTATCTTTCTAAAATTTATCTTTCAAAAGTTTATTTACATCTTTCTTTTCATGTCTCTACATTAGGGGAAGACATAAATTTCCGGCCTAAAAATAGGAAATGCATGTCCCGACCCCATTCCCGTTCCCGATTACATTTCTTAAATAATTTAATATATATTTATTACACTTTTTTATACTTAAATTCTAAAATAATTAAAAACAATTATAAAACCGATAACTTTTCTCGAGAACATCTCTCGGACCCAAGAACGAGGTGGAGATGGAGACTAAAAATTGTCACGAGCACGATAATGGGGAGAGCATCCTCACTCGCACCCGCACCACTGTCATATCCACTCTACATACAATTTTCTATCTCTAATATGTATTTTCAAATTTCTAACTTCTTAAAAACAAAAAACAAAAAATGGTTACCAAACATGTTTTGGTTTTAACATACCAAACATATATGGTTTTTGTTTTTAAAAATAGAAAACTAAAAACTAAAAACTAAAACCAACGAAAAAAAATCAAAAACTAAAATGGTTATCAAACGGACCCGAGGATTAAAATACATGTTATAAAATTTTAACGACCAAGTGATATAAATTTAATCGTTTAAAAAAATAAAGTTAAAAGTAACATTTTATTTAGTCTTATAAGTTTCCTTTTATACTATACTAGTATCTAAAATTTTAGACATTCTACACTAAGTTATCTGGAAATTAAACTCAAATAACAAAAATTGAATTGAAAATTTTTAAATTATAAATATCATTGTATTAAATTGAAACGATGTCCGGTTATAGGAGTTTTTCGTTAAACAATCAAACTAATTTCAAAAATAATGCTAGTATAATTTTTTTGGTAAAATAAAAGTCAGGACGGGAGGAGTAACAGTCGAAGGAGGGGAGGCAAATAGATTGCTACTTGTTCAAAATTTCATAAAAACATTTTTGTGGGCCCCACAAACTTTGCCAGCTCGTCCAATTATTTTCAGAATTAGTTTGTGAAAGTGGTATTATTTTTGGAAGTAATTTGATTCTTAGCAATAGTAAAAAAAATATATCGTTGGTTAGACTAAATTTATAATTTAACGAGTCGAATATAAACGGGGAAACTCACTTTAAATTTGCGGCAAAAGTGGGGATCGCTCCAGAAGCGCTCATCCAAATGAGAGAGGGATGAGGAATTACGATGTTGCCCCCAGACAACAGCCGTGACGGAAGACGTAAAGACGACCTTGTGTATGGTTTGAGTTTGAGCACACGCCTCCAGCACGTTATGCGCTGCCCTCACCTCCACTTCTTCCATCATTTCCTACAAAATTATATATATATATTTTTTAATTTCACTCTCTCTTTCCATCGTTTTCATTTCGGAATTTTGATGGGACTACACCTCAATTTTTAGCCATTCAATTCCAAGTTGTTCCAAAATCGATACAATGGTATAGCAAACTGATGAAAAGTGGTACAAAAAATCTGTACACACATTTTATACATGTGCAAATTAAAGTTTGAGAAACTCAAACAAATATAATGTAAGAATGGAATTTGACCATGCCATAAACAATGATTACTAATTATTAGTTAATTGTAATGGAAATGTCTCCATTTTTTTAAGACTCTTAGAACTTTCATGTGTAAATTTTAATTTATACTTGTGAACTTAGGGAGTCAATAATTTGATGAATTTAAATAAGTATTGTAATTAGTAACTCCTCAAAACTAAATTTAAAATTCACAAAATGAACCAATTTAATCGAATAAAAATCAATAACATAACACTGAAAACCATAACCCTGTCAAAGAAATGCATGAAAGTTAGCACAAAATTGTGTAGGTATAAAAAAAATGCTCAAAGTTAGCAACAAAAATCCTAGCTAATACAATTCAAATAACCACAATATTTGTAAAAATAGTTTATTTAACCGTAGAGACGCCGGTAGCTACTCGTAAATTTTGAAAAACATAGGGTTTAACTAATCAAGAGTATTAATTGCATTATTACATATTCAAGTATTAGGTGTAAATTGCTACCCATATTCAAGTTTATATAGGTTTAAATTTGACATAAAAGTTCACTCACATGAATTAGAGTATAAATTATAAATGGAAGTTTTCCCTAAAAATTTTCAATTAAATCAATCTGTAAAATTGCTTATTAAAAGTTAATACATCATTAAATTATTATTTTACTTTATACACGTGAAAATGTTACTAAAAAGGAATAGAACATGTTAATAGGCAATGTTGTGAGTTAAGTTTCATGTATTTTAAATAACGTGTCTACGTCCAAACATATTGACAAGAACTTACGGGCTGATGGTGGGGAGAGTCAAAGGTGTAAAAAAGACCATAACACCCTCTCAGTGCATCGAGAATGCTGTGGTAATCGAAAGGGTCGGAGTGGAATATCCTCAGCCTCTTGTTGTCACATCCATCGAACATGAACTGGTGGCCAATATTGGGCGGAAGGGCGGCGTGGACGGTGAGGCCGTGGCGGAGGAGGCGGCGGACGAGGGCGGCACCGAGTGGGCCAGAGGCATCCATAACACACACAGGCTTGCAACTCTGATGGAAGCTAGCGGAAGGAGCCATTATTGTTCTTCAAAAAAAAAAAAAAAAAACAAAGAGAAACTAGAAGTTGGGGTTTAAGGATGCTGGGAAATGGGAGGGAGGGAATATATAGAAAGAGAAGGGCATTGAAACTATAATTGGGGCATGGGATGGATGGTTGGTTGGAAGGGAAGGTGGTGGTTGTTGAGCAAAGAGAGAGATAAAAAGTAAATGAAGTGAAGTAAGAGATGATGAAATGGGAGATGGGATAGAGAGAAAGGGGGGTTAGGTGGGAACAACGTTGATTTCAAAACCCCCAAAGTTGATTTCAAAACCTATAGGTTCATTGCTAACCCGAAAAATGTAGTACGGATATTCCTACTATTCACTTCACGTCAAAGTTGTATTAAAAATAGTGTATATTTCGTTATGACTATTCATAGATGGACAGTGTGTATATACATATATATATATATATATATTTTTTCTTTTGAGTACAACATGTGAGGGCAAAGAATCATTTAGTTGGAGATATATGTCAATTACCTATATTCGTTTTGATAGATAGTTTATATATCTCATAAATCATATATTATATTTTCAACATGGGCAGCAAGGACAAAAGGGATATGGTACAGACTGGAATTTTGTCCTTGCTAACCTTACCCTCAAGTTACTTGAAGGCTCCACGTGGAAAATGGAATAATAATATATTCCAAAATCCAAATGGCTACGTTAATGGGTTTCTTCTAACGCCCCAATGCCACATATCTTCTTAACTTCTACCTACATGTCATCCATTTTGAAACGTCACCGCCCCAAATATATATACCTTCTTTTATAATTTTTTTTTAAATTGGTAATATTTTAATAGTGTAGATAGGTTTTTGTCTTTGGATTTGAAATTATTCCCTTGAAATCTCTTTACATTCTCAGTAGCCCCAATGACCACCAGATCAATTTGTGGTGGTTAACTTTTGTTGGAATTGAAAATAACTCTATCCTTTAATATTATTATGAAAATATAAGTTTTATATACAAATCTTTTAAAATTTTTAGTTTCTCAATATAATATTGTTTTGTTTGTACATACGTGTGTGTTAATTTTTTATTTATTTATCAAAGGATAATTGATTGATGGTAGAATCTTAATAGGTACCACACTATAAAAGGTGTTAATTCATTGTCTCTAATTTCTTTACTTTTTGACCTCTTTGATCTCAACTTATGGTATAGTTTATATATACACACATATACACATGTGAGTGTGTATTGAAGTTATATATTATATTATATCATAAAAACAAACAAGTAGAAAATTCTTGGATTCGGAGAGATCAAAATATAAATTAAAAGTTTAGTTCAACAAACTTAATTATGTCAAGAAATTAATACTGGCTATGAAATTTTTAGTTAGTGTCATTTAACATTGTCACTACGATTTAGGAAATTTTTTTTAAACTTCTAAAATTATTAATTTTGACAATGATACATATGAGTGGTTTTAGAAACCAACAAAAAATAATTTAAACTATGCTAAATTTACTCTCAAAAAAAATTGTGCCGACAATATATACTCTCCCCCATATCCATGGAATCAAATCCCTCGTCATTATGGAACTAAATAGGATAAAAAATAAAAAAGTAAAAAATCACTGGCGCTAGATGTCAACCAAAAACAGAGAACCAACGCATAGAAAATTAATTATATAAATTTAGGTGATGAAACCCTTGATGTAAGTTCCGTAGGATTTCTTTTCAAAAGAAAAAAAAGGAAAAAGTTCCGTAGGAATTAAATATACAACAGCGATACGAAGACACGAGGGTCAGGAATACCCGCATTAAATAAAACGGCCATTCATGAGACGGTCGTATCTTGAATGCCAAGGCGCAGCCACATCAACTTCCATCCAATTCTATTAAATATATAATTAAGGTTAAAATATTATTTTCATCCTCCTTTCAAAAGGATCATTTTTGTACTTTTAATTTTGATTTATTTTATTCTCTGTACTTCTCAAAATATTCATTTTGGTATTTACACTTTTTAAAAGTGACCAATTTGGTATTTATTTTTCAAACTTTTACTACAAATTGTACACATAACAAAAAATAATTTAATATAAAGTCATGGTTATATACATTTTAATAAATATATTGAGTGTAGTATCGTGTTGAAATAAATTAAGGGATCAAAATGGTCACTTTTTAAAAGTACATAAATCAAAACGAACATTTTAAAAATACATAGACTAAAATTAACCAGAGTTGAAAGTACAAGGATCAAAACGAATATTTTTAAAGTACAGGAATTAATAAACTAAAAATATAGTATTTTAACTAATTGATTATGAGTTAACTTAAAATTTTGGTCCTGCGCTAACAAAACTTAAAATTTTGGTCACATAGTATCTTCTTTTATCTTTTTCAAAAGTTTAAGATGGTCTCTATTTATTCATGTATGTTAAAAATCCATAAAGTTTTAGAATTTAGAATTTTGAGGCTTAAAATTAGTTTAAGGATTATGCATGTCATGAAACAATTAAATTTATCTAGTTTAAAAAAACCTGTAAATTTATCTGAAATTAGGTCATTCCATGTAATTTTTAAATAATATAGTTAGTATATGATGAAAACATTAGACAAAAACGGACTAAGACACAAAATTCAAAGTTGATGTGATATTTAAAGTTCAAAATTTAAAACATTACAATTTTTTAAAGTACATAAACTAATATAAATATTACGTTGATGTGTAATTTTGGCACAGGTTAACCTTCCTAATGTCATATCCAAGGTGGTGATGGCTCAACGCTGAAGTGGATATTTGTACAAAGAACTCACATGGGTGGGACCTTGTGTCCAATAACACAACCCTTGCACTTAAATTAGAATTTAGATTGTTGAGTTAATTAGCTAGGGTAATTTCACCCACATGAACGTGAGGTGAGTTCCATTATTTATAGGAGACTCAAGGGGATAATCTTATTACCTTAGTCATTCTGTACCTAGCTTCGTTGTGTTCTCCATGGTGCATTAGGAGATGCGTCAGTGGGGTATCTGAACGTCATATATGGTTGTACTTGGAGACAAATCGGCTAGATACTCGTTTCCAGTACTTTTGTGGTCGAGGTAGGTTTTACCTCCTCGTGTGGTCGAGGCGAGCTCTGACCTCTCTTGTCTAGGTGGTTAGTTCTACCTCTTTCGTCTAGGTGAGTGCTAATCTCCTCATGTGCCAAGGTGGACTCCGATCCGCCCTCATTGGTCGAGGTGGAATTCCACCTCTTCATAGGTTGAGGTGGGTTCAAATCTTTTCGTAGGTCGAGGTGGACTCCAACCTCTTCACCTTTTGATGGCCTAGAGTGGACTCTACATCATTTCAACGTGAGAGTGGACTCTACATCATTTCAACGTGATGGGTATTTATTTACTTAAGACATGATTTTAAAAGTTCACGAATCTATTATCAAATTTTAAAATGAAATAAAAATAGTCAATTTGAATATAACTTAATTGAAAAAAACATCTACTACCTCTCAAAAGTGGGCTAATTTCATAAATAATGTAAATTTTAAAAATAAATTACAAATTTAAGGTAGATTACAAATTAAAATTAAAAAAATGTAAATAAAATAATATAAATATAAAATAGTGTACATTCCAAAACTATTGACAAAACTAGGGTGGTTATGGTCAAAGTCAAAACTCGTGGGCAATAAACACGAGTTATACGTGTCCGCTTGAATCTAATAATGTGGTGGGTGGTGGGCCAATTAGACTAATAAATTGGGTACAACGTACGTGGTTTGAGGGAACTCGTGTAGAATGTATACGATTTACCTGAAAAACGTGTACATTGTACACGATTTGAGTACCAGGTAAATCGTAATAAAAGTTTAGTACACAAGTTGACTTAAAAGTAAATAAACTGAAATATTACAAAATATAAATAAAAACTCATATACCATACGATGACCGTCTTCTCGGGCGAGCTCCATGATGAAGTTGAGGCGTAGTAATATGTGATGATGGATGATGAATTATATCACTCATATCTTGTTTTGTTACCTCAATAGGTGATAGTTGTGGTAATGAATTCGGTGGATGAATTGAACTTGATCATGAGATTACTGAATGAACTACACGCGTAGGAATTATAATAAAATCTAACTAAAAAAAGAGGGAAGAATAAGATCACCTTCGACGACGGCTAGTGGAGGCAGCGCGTCGACAGATGGCAGTACGACGACAACTAAGTTGAGAGAGGAGAGGAAGAGAGAGAGTATTAGGGTTTTTTGCTTAATTTAAAAATGAGATGGAACTCATGTGTGTTAGGTATCCATAAATGAATTAAATTTACCAACCCATCAACTTAAGCTTTTGAGTTGAGTGGTGATTTATTTATCATTAAGAATGTGTATGGTACACGAGTTCGGTGAAGTGCGACGTTGGAGCCACACCAGACACAACTCGTATGCATTGCATACGAGTTTACTGAATTCGTGTCCATTGGATCCGAGTTTACTACATTGTGTACGAGCTATCCCACATTTTGAAATTAGTTTGAAAACTACCCTATTTTTGTTTTTCATTTTTTAAATTACATTATTTTAAAAAAATTCCCCTCAAAAGTTGAATGGTTGGATTTTGGACCAAGGGCTAAAATAATAATAATAAGCCCAGCTCTCAAGGTTCATGAAACGATTTGGTTGAACATCCTAATAGAAAAGCCAACGTGGACCCTTCGTTTGTTTGACTACTGGCATTCCATTTTGTTTAAATTATAATGAATGGTCTACACGTGTATTTTCCATATTTATAAGTCATTGCCTAATCCAATTGAAAATCGTCCTCGTGGCGAAGTGTCCAGAACAAAACTGACAATTGGGTGTTGTATTCCTTATGTTAAAACCAACAAAATCCATTGCTGTAAAAATGGTTTGGTTCAGTTCAACAAATTTTATGTGATCCAAGTTGGGATATGTCAACGTGGCAAAGCTGTAGATGCCCTTCTCCATCGTTGTTTCTCTCACATTTTAATCCTCATTCTCATCACTAAACCTGATTTTGGTTTAGGAGCAAGGTTCAGAAAGATCTTACACGAAGAAAATTTTCCCTCTTTTTATCTAGTTTAAATACTTATATTTCTTTATTTTTAACTTTTACCCATCTTTGTCCCATTATTTTCAAAAGATTTATTTTTGGTTTCTGTATCTTTTGTTGATGCAATCTTTGAATTCGAATTTCAAAGTTGAATGCTGATCCGACACAAACTTGAACATACGAAAGATTTGCATACAAATGTGGTACTAAAGCCTAATACACTTTTAATACCTAAGTCAGATAAAAGATGTAGTTGATACGGGGTGGAGAGATAAGAAGTTGCTCCCTCTTCGTTTATGGTAATTTAAAAAGTAATGTTGGGATTGGAAGGATGGCAAACAAAGTCTCATATTAGTTAATGAAGGAAGTGATTCATGATATATAAATGAGGACAATTATCTTGAGGTCTTTTGGACGAAATAAAAAGAAAAGCCGCAAAGTTATACCCAAAGCAGCTAATATTATACAATTTTGAATGTGAGAGCGTACCTCTCGTGTTCCAAACCTCTCTTCTTTTTAAGTTGAATTAGGGAAGGAAAAGGGCCTAAAGTTTATTAAGAATTACCATAAATTTTCTACTTGTCAGACATGTGTTTATGCCTTAATTAAACTCCATTTAGCTCACCCTTATCATTGGACTTGCCCGGCCCAGCCGGCCCAAAGAAACAAAGATCGAGCTCGACCTAGGCCCAAATCTTGCAGACCTCAAGTATTGTTGGACCGAGCCAACCACTAAAACCTAGGCCCATAAACCTAACTGAATGGATCAAAGTTGGACCGAACTTTAATTGACAGTGTCATTAGATTGAGCTTAAATTTGCCCATATATAAATTATATTTTAATTATTTTTAAATCTTTTTTAAAAATAATTATTGAGTTTTAGAATTTGTATTTTTATTTTATGGCTTTTGTATAATTTTCTTTTTATTTTTCAAAAAGTTATCAAATTTTGTTATATCATATTTTTACAACTTATTTTATTTTATTTTTAAATAAATAAATTATATTATTGTATGAATATAAAAAAAATTAGAGAAATGAAAATGACAAAAAAGAATAATATTAGAGCATATTAGATCGAATTGATCCAAATACACAACTCAAATGGACGAGTCCAATTTAGAAAACAAAGATCTATATCCAACTCAATTTACGTATGAGCTTAGTTGAAT
This sequence comes from Momordica charantia, assembly GCF_013281855.1. Taxonomy (NCBI): domain Eukaryota; kingdom Viridiplantae; phylum Streptophyta; class Magnoliopsida; order Cucurbitales; family Cucurbitaceae; genus Momordica; species Momordica charantia. The sequence goes on from NW_028275279.1 coordinate 29,106, forward strand.
GTTGACGGCTTTGAACCCGATGATGAGATAACATTTAGCTATACTAAAGTTGAAAAAATAAATAAATTTATTATTTTTTATAAAAAAAAACAAATGAAAGAATACAAGAGGGCACAAAACCGAACCAAAAGAAGCCAAACACCTAAAATAAAAGGAAAAAAAAGGCAAAGTAAATTACCAAACAATGCTCCAGTTTCAACACAACGAGAGTTAAAAAGATGTACAAAGTTCTTGAAGGGCACGTTTTCATACCAAAACTAAAGTCCCTGACCAAATTAGAATAATTGAAAGCTGGATTGGTTGAAGGAAATTTTTCATAAAAGTACATTTTTTTTAAATACAACATGTAGGGTGGAGGATCTAACTCATAACCAAGATATTATCAATTACTGCTGAACAATGCTCATTTTAGCTAATGTGTCACAAAGTTAATAAAGACAACGTAAAAAACTAAATGGTGAAATTGTGAAAAGTTTTGCCATCTATTAGGTTGAACACATTTTTACCATATCGGTACTTAAAGACTTTAACACTTGGGTCTTCTTTTTTTCTTTTTTCTTTTTTTTTAAACGGTTTATTCTTTATCTTTAAAAGAATTTAAAGATTTAATCATTAAAGTCCAAATATTATTATAATTTATTGATACACATGGATAAATAATATTCTGATGTATTTTTTCTTCCAGTATATGACGATGTCCAATAGGGAGGCTTATCTAAAATTTTGGTTTCTAATGATTAAACTGAGAAGTTAGAGATTTCTAACTTCTGCACCATATACTTTTATAACTATACATATATATACATAAATTAAATTGTTATAAATAAAAGTAGAAGGGAAAGAGTCAAATACGTGCAATAACTCATAACATAATGTAAGGAAGAGTCAAACACGTACAATAATTCATAATATAATTCAACAGACATCAAAACTTGACTTATTTATGGGAATAGATTTCAACATATACGGTCAATACAAAAACACGATGGTTTTTGAAATCTCTGATATGTCTTCGCACATTTTTTCTATTGTTTTGATAAATATTTGTATGATATTACGGAAATACCAATTAAATTAATACCAAATCCCATGAGAAATGAAGATATGGATGGAAATGGAGTATGGGAGTGTATAAGGGGAAATGAGAAATGAGGTAAGCAATAGTATTTGCATGTGGCTACATGAACATGATAATCGACTCTACACACTGTTTTCTGTCCACCGATCGACATGTCGCAATGGGAAACGGAAAAACGGTATTTCTATTTTCCGTATTTAATCGAGGTCACCCCGCCGATTTCTTCCCCGTTTTTTCCTCCACTACTTACGTTGCCCTGCCACGGTTTCCGTTATATTAGTTCTCTTTTTCCCTTTTCCATTTTTCTCTCCAAGTTTCCGAAATTACCCCCGCGCCCCTCTCGATTCGGTTTTAGACCTAATAACTGGCTGCCTACCCTTTCTGGGTCAATGCCTCAACTTAGACCCATTTCGTGTTAATACAAACTTTTATCTTCTATTTTTTTTCTTCAACAATTGTAGATATTTCAAGATGCAACTAATTTTACGAAAGTTCAATTGTTCAAATGAGTCGAAGGTTCATATCTCCCTATTTTCAATTTATTATTAAAAAAAATATAATAATAATAAATAAATAATTTCATGAAACAACCCTCTCACACACGCTACAAAATTTAACATAATAATAGTCCTCTTTTATTTGAATGCACGTAAAATTGTTGTAACTTTGAAAAGAACATGTTTGAAATATGGTAATATAATTTATCATATATATTTAAAATAATAGTTTATTTAAAAAAGGAAGATTTTTTTTTTGTTAAAAAAAAGATTTAAATTGTTTTTTTTTCTCTCTCTTTTAGTGAACCCATATTATATTCTAAGGTTAAGATTTGATTGGTCACTCTTATATTTGTTCAACTAAAAAGCCTTAGCAGATTTGAGTTTGTATAGGAACTATGCTAAGAACAGTTTTTTTAATATATTATTTTGAGTTAATATTGTGTTTATCAACTTACGAATTTTTTAAATATATTATTTGAATTAATATTAGTGAATTTGTTTTTGAAGCAGGTGATACCAAGGGTCCATGTCTTTTCCATTATGTCATCTTAGGAGACTGGTGCATATTGCATATACTGCATATGCTACTTTGTTTGTTTATTTATTTTTAATTTCTCAAAAAAGATAAAAATAATAATAATAAATAGGTATTCGCAGGAAGAAACTCAAAGAAAATTATAAGACAAAATAAACATTTAAAAAATCGAAATTCAAACAATGTTTAAAAGTACGAATGATTTGCAAATAGTTTCCCCTAGAAACATTCATATGCTACATTATTATTACTTAAAAAGCCAAAAAAAGAAAAGAAAAAAAAAAGTCAGATTTTACGGTGAGATCAAGAACCAAATATTTGATATATGGAGAAATAAAATAAATGAATGAACATGGAACGCTTGAATACGTGATGTTGTTGTGTGTTGAAGCAACAGAAAGTATGGCACTGTGCATCATCGCCACAAATTTCAGCAACAGACCTGTACATATTTTAAATAGAAAAAAAAATTATTTTGTAGAATTCATAGTAGTTTTTTAGATAAAAAAAATATTTACACTGACGTTTTAATTTCTTTAATTCTGTTACCTTATATGATTTTTAAATATGTCTTTAAAATTCTATCTAAATTTGGCTAAAAATATCTTACGAAAATAACTTAAAAAAGGGAAGAATTTACAGAATAAATTCTACAAAATAACTTCCCTTTTCAGGCCCATGAGATTTTGCTAAAGATATCATTCGTAAGTTATTTTACTTTTAAAGGACAGAAAATAAAAGCAAAAAAATGTTTACAATAGATCATAAATTTCCGATTTCTTCCTTCGCATTTTGTGCTTAACGACACTACAAAACACAAACCATTTAAGAAAATTTATTTCATTTTAATGAAAAATATTATTTTTCCTAAAATAAAATTTCTTGTTTTTATTATAAAATTTCTTGTTTAAAACAATCATTCTTTTTTTACGAAATAAATTATGCTGCGGTGATAATTTTACAAAATATCATTAGGAACGTGGTCCAATCATACGATACTTACCTCTAATCATTGAATTAAACAAAAAAAAAAAACTAATTTCACTATTAAAACCTTAAAAGTTAAATCAAGGTAAAACTTAAAATTAATTTTGGAGTAAAATTTATATAATTTTTGTAATTTATAAAAATTGGCTCTAAAACAAATATAACTAAATTTAATATATAAGTACTGCAAAAAACAATATATATAAAAAGGATTATTAAATGCATTTCCCTTAATTCCTTTGTAAACAACAAATAGGCGTACCACCACCAATACTGGAAATTAGGTCCTGGGAAATCTACAAACCTTATCGAATATCTAGTGAATCACTATTTATTTATTTATATATTAAATGTGAATCAAATTTCAATCCAAGAGAATTTTATAATTTCGGCGAGGGATTTATCACCCAATTTTTTAATTTTACTTCAGTTTGAACCAAAAAGTAATTTTCAGTCCCCAGTGGCGAATCCCAATTATATTGTGTGTGTATATACAAAATATCATGTGAGGGCATATTGGTCAATTGACGAATCCAAATCAGAGAATTGCCAATTTGTTTCCTTTCATGATCCAAAATGGAGTTCCCTTTTTTGTTTTCCTCGCTTATATAAATAAAGGCTTCAAAAACCCCTCCAAAACACAACACGCTCAAAAACTCTCTCTTTCTTTCTAAAAAAGTTTTAACGCATTCCAATCCCAAATGGCTCTTCCCATAAGCCTACTCCTTATTCTCTTCCTCTCCCTCAACTCATCGCTCGCTGCTTCTTCGTCGACGTTCGACATCGTCGATTTTGGAGCCAAATCCGACGGTGAAACCGACTCGTCCAAGGCCTTGGAGGCGGCATGGAGCAATGCTTGCAAGTCTTCCGCGGCGGCATCTGTTTACGTGCCCAAGGGCAAATTCTACGTAAGTAGTGCAACTTTTGAGGGGCATTGCAACAACAATGCCATCACGGTACGCATCGATGGTACTCTGGTGGCTCCTTCAGACTTTCGTGCGATTGGAAACTCCGATAATTGGATTATTTTTCGACTTGTGGACGGAGTTACTGTTTTAGGTGGCATTCTTGATGCCCAAGGAACTGCGCTGTGGGCTTGCAAAAAGTCCGGCCAGAATTGTCCCTCCGGAGCCACGGTACCAAATATTATTATTTTATTTACAATTTCTCGTTTTATAATTTCCAAAGATTATGTTACAACTTTAAAGAAACTGTTTGTTTTGTTGTTTGTTTGTTGTGCAGTCCTTAGAATTCTCCAATTCGAAGAACATAATAGTGAATGGCTTGACCTCACTGAACAGTCAGATGTTTCACATTGTAGTGAATGAGTGCCAAAATGTAAAAATGCATGGAATCAAGATCTCAGCCCCTGGTGACAGTCCCAACACCGATGGAATTCATGTTCAACGATCATCGGATGTCACCGTCATCCACTCCAATATTGGCACCGGTGACGACTGCATCTCAATCGGTCCTGGTACATCCAACTTGTGGATTGAGAACGTTGCTTGTGGACCCGGCCACGGAATCAGGTATTTCTCTATGGATTATTAAATTTATTCTAATCCAATCCGCTAGAATTTGAAGTAGATTTACATTAAATTTTTGGGTGGTCTTTTGGACTCCTAATGGATGAGAAAAGAGATCATACGGTGCGTTTTTGGACTGCAGTATTGGGAGTTTAGGAAAAGAGGAGCAAGAGGCTGGGGTTCAGAATGTGACGGTGAAATCTGCAACATTTACCGACACCAAAAACGGGGTTAGAATAAAAACATGGGGAAGGCCAAGCAATGGGTTTGCCAAAAACATAATTTTTCAGGATATCCTCATGCTTAACGTCCAGAACCCTATCATCATCGATCAGAATTACTGCCCCCACGCCCAAGCTTGTCCTGGACAGGTACGTAATTCATGACCGTATCATCTCCGTTTGAAATTTGTAACGATTTAATTCTTACTGACAATAATTGTCAGGATTCCGGGGTGAAAATTAGCAACGTGACGTATAAAAATATCCACGGAATATCGGCGAGTGAAGTAGCAGTGAAATTCGATTGTAGCCCCAAATTTCCATGCAGTGGAATAAGGGTGGAGGATGTGAGGCTGAGTTGTCAGAATGAAGCAGCTGAAGCTTCGTGTAGCCATGCTGGAGGAACTGCCGCTGGCTTGCTTCAGCCATCCAGTTGTCTCTCCACAGTTAGTTAATTAATTGATTAATTAATTAATTAGGCAACTAAATGATATCTATCTTATTGTTGTTTTTAATGTTTGTTTAGGCTTTGTATTTCCAATTTAAATATATTTTTTGTTAGTAAAGTCGATATCATAACAATTTAAAAGAATGAATATGATTATTTCGTATGACGTGTGTGTGGCGTATATATCTAGGAATTAGAAACAATCTACCTTTCGATACAAGATATATATAATTTTGAAACCATCGATAACGTTCATCTTTTTATTTTTCGTTTTCAATTTTTTTAAGAACCCTACATATTTAACCGTGATTTATAATTTATGTTAAACATTCTCAAAATTGTATAAACATTTTGAAAACAACATAAATAATTTTTTTTAATTTTTAATTTTGTTTCTATTTTTAATTTATTCTAAAATATATATAGAAATATTATTTTATCATTTTTAAATTTATGAAGGTTAATTAATAGACGGAAAAAAATAAGAAACAAAAATATTACCCATCTAAACGCATAGTGTTTAGCCCTTGATTTAAGAACGTTCTTACATTGTGTTTTATTATACAGAGCACAGCCACAAAAAATATGCGATGTATCTTTGATGAGACAAGCAGCCAGTAAAACTAGTCTGTCTGTGTGGCCGTTGATAAAACAAATATTTGATTAGAAAACAAGACAACATCGCATGCACACTCATGATTATTATTATTATTCTACGTTATCCTTATTTGTTAATTCGAACTTGGTTTAATGGATTTCTTAATCCTGTATTTGTGAACTAACAAAAAGAATTATGACTTTTGGATAAATTTAGAGTGGCTTTTAAGGCCGTTTGACTTCTTGTTTCTTATATTTAAATCTTTATTTACAATTAACAAAAATAGAATTATAGTTCCAACATCCTTGAATTCAAATATGATCAAACAATATTTATATTTATATTTGGTAACAAATTGGAAATGAAAACGAGAAATAAGAAACTTGTTTTTGATTGTTTTCAAAATTTCTATATAATTTTGATAACATTTCCAAAAGATGTGAAAAAAGAAACATAAATTAATTGTAAAATATTTAGGTTACCGGATAAAATTTGGAAACAGGAAATAATAAATTGGAATCTTATCGGGCTTTGAGAACCTAAAAACCTAGTTTTACAGCTTCCTTTAAAATACATTTTCATCCTTTTAAAAACCCCAAAGTACCGTTGAAGTTTGAAATTGAACGAAATTTTGTGAACGCCCGAAGTTTGAAAACTAAAGCAACACCGGAAGTTTGGAAACTCAAACACCAAACACCGCCAGAGGTTGAAACTAAACGGAAAGCTTTTTTCTGGAAATTATATGAAAAAAAGAAGTACGCAAATGGGAGGAATTTAATTCTTAATTTTGGTATCCCAAGTATATAATTATAATTCTTTTAACAGGTTAGTATAATTAAATCGAAAACGTTCAAACCATTATTAAAATTAAATATAATTATTCATTAATTTAAATATATGTCTTAAATGACCATCAATTTATGAGAAAAGAATCAATTAAAAAATCACAACCAATGTAATAGGAAGAAATCAATTGAGGGTATTTTGGGGACAAAAAACCTTATTTTAATAAGATAAATCTACCAGTGTAAATAATAACAAAGATAGAAATTTATGAAATATGGATTCTGAAATGATCCCCTGGAGAGAATTTCTATATAATAAATGAACTACACACATGGTTGGGTATTATTTCACAGGTGTGAAAGCCCAACACTTTTAGGCCCAAATCGGCCATTAGTTTAGGATTTTTTTAATATATATATTATTAACCTAGTAGCCGATCAACCATATTAAGGAGAGAGAGTGAAAGTCTATGCAAGCAGATCGAGGAGAGAAAACAGAAAAGAAAAAAGGAAAAGAAATTCATTCCGTACCGTAACGTTTTTTTGCACGATCGGAGGTCGATCCGTGATTTGATCGAGTTGAAATTTTGACAGCGTGTTCGTAACACGAGGGTCTTCAATATGGATGATGCAGATTTCTTTTGGAGCTGCCTACAGTCAGGTACAGTGGGTAGTTGGTGCCACTTTCTAAGTGAGATCTTTCTAATTTTCTTCCCCAGTTTATTTCCTTTGTTTGCCGAGAATTATTGTTTCAAGATATTATTATTGTATGCCTCTAGTTGTTGTTAGGAAGAACTTGGTGTACCAATTATTGATTATAGTGGAGCTTTTTGACTTCGGTCCGTGGTTTTTTACTCCTCACATTGAAGAGGTTTTTCTACGTTAAAATTGCTTGTGTCCTGTGCTTGTTTTCGAGTATTATTTTTACTTGCTATTTCCTATTAGGTTCAGACAAGATGGGATCATTGGTCCATAAATTTAAGTGTTTGTCCCAACAAAGTGGTATCAGAACGAGGTTAAAAATTAATTAGGCCTTGTGTTGAACAATGGAAACTAGTACAAGTAGAATGGTGACCTTGAATGGCTCAAATTATCAAGTTTGGAAAAGGAATTTGGAAGATGTTTTATATGTGAAAGATTTTTATCTTCCTGTTTTTTCACTTGAGAAGCCTGAAGATTAAAACTGATTTACAATGAGAAATATGTGATAGAAAAGTTTGTGGCTTTATTAGACATTGGGTAGAAGAAAATATTCTAAATCATATTGGAGAAGAAACGCATGCACGGACTATGTGGAACAAGTTTGAGTCGTTATATGCCCCGAAAACTGGCAATAATAAATTGTTTCTGATAAAGCAAATGATGGCTTTGAAGTATCAAGATGGAACACCTATGTCAGATCACTTGAATACATTCCAAGGTATCATTAATCAGCTTGCTGGAATGAAAATCAAGTTTGAAGATGAGATACAAGGGTTATGGCTTCTTTGTACATTGCCGGACTCGTGAGAGACTTTCAGAACTTCGTTATCGAACTCAGTCCCAAATGGAGTAATAAGTATGGACATGGTGAAAAACAGTGTTTTAAATGAAAAGATGAGAAGCAAATCACAGGGCTCTTCATCACAGTCAGAGGTTCTTGTTACTGAAAGAAGGGGGAGGAGTAAGAGTAAAGGTCCGAAGGGTAGAGACAGAAGCAAAAGTAAGAGCGGCCGGTTATCCAATGTTGAGTGTTATTATTGTGGCATGAAAGGGCATATAAAAAAGTATTGTCGACAACTGAAGAGAGAAAATAAAAATGATAAAGGTAAGGAAAAGAAAAATGATGATGGTAATGACACAGATAGAGTTGCTGTAGCTACTGAGGATTTCCTTATCTTATTTGATGGTGATGTTATAAATCTAGTTACACAGCAGAGCAATTGGGTAATTGATAGTGGCGCGTCAATTCATGCTACATCCATGAGGGACTTCTTTGCATCCTACACATCTGATGATTTCAGCTGTGTTAGGATGGGTAATGATGGATCAGCAAAAGCCATTGGTATTGGTGATGTGCACTTGGAGACCAAGAATGGTACTACGCTGGTTTTGAAGAATGTGAAACATATCCCTGATATTCGCATGAATTTAATTTCCACAGGTAAGCTTGATGACGAAGGTTTCTGCAATACCTTCTACAATGGCAAATGGAAGCTTACTAGAGGCTCAATGATTATAGCTAAGGGGAAGAAGTGTTCCTCACTATATTTGATGCAGACAATGGTTATTGATTCTGCAATAAATACAATAGATGATGAAAATAGTATTGAATTGTGGCATAAGAGACTCAGTCACATTAGTGAGAAGGGATTGATGATTTTATCCAAGAAAAATCATCTTTCTGGTATAAAGAATGCACCTCTGAAAAGATGTGCTCATTGCTTAGTTGGGAAAGAAACTAGAGTTTCCTTTAAGGCGCCTCAACACTTGAGGAAGCCAAATATACTTGACTTAGTATATTATGATGTATGCGGTCCTATGAAGACAAAAACACTTGGAAGTTCCTCATATTTTGTGGCATTTATAGACAATTATTCGAGGAAAACTTAGGTCTATATGTTAAAGACTAAAGATCAAGTGTTGCAAGTGTTTAAACAGTTTCATGCCCTTGTTGAAAGAGAAACTGGTAAAATGTTGAAGTGAATTAGAACCGATAATGGAGGCGAGTATTGTGGACCTTTTGATGAATATTGCAGAAGTCATGATATTCGACATCAAAAGACAATTCTGAAGACTCCTCAGTTGAATGGGCTAGCTGAGAGAATTAATAGAACACTAGTTGAGCGAGTGAGATGTTTGCTTTCACAGTCACAGTTGCCGAGATCGTTTTGGGGTGAAGCATTAAGCACAGTTGTGCATGTTTTGAATCTCATGCCATGTGTTCCTTTGAATTTTGAAGTCCCGGACAGAATTTGGTCAGATAAGGAGATATCCTATAACCACCTGCGTGTCTTTGGATGTAAAGCTTTCGTACATGTTCCTAAAGATGAGAGATCGAAGCTTGATGCAAAGACAAGACCATGTGTGTTCCTTGGCTATGGCCAATATGAGTTCGGTTATAAACTATATGATCCAGTATAGAAGAAGCTCATAAGAAGTCGAGATGTTGAAGACTAAACCATAGAAGATATTGAGAAGACAGATAAAACAGAGTTTCAACACAGTGATGGTTTGATTGACTTGGATTCACTTCCTTTGACAGAACCTTCTACGCAAACTGAGAATGAGGTTCAGAATGATCGGTTTGATGGTACAGTAGAGAGTTCAGAACAGGTTGAGGTAGAGGATGTTCATGAACAACCGGCAGAAACTAAAGTTCCTGCAGAGGTTCCTACAGAGGTTTCACTTAGAATATCTACCAGAAATCGGCATTCTTCCACACGTTATCCAGTTGATGAGTATGTGTTATTGACTGATGGGGGAGAACCTGAGAGTTATGAGGAGGCCATGAAAGATGAACACAAAAGAGAGTGGATTGATGCAATGAAAGATGAAATGAAGTCATTGCATGAAAACCACACTTTTGACCTTGTCAAATTGCCTAAAGGAAAAACCGCACTGAAAAATAAGTGGGCTTATCAAGTGAAACAAGAAGAACACAGCTCACGACTGCGTTACAAAGCGATACTAGTCGTCAAAGGGTTCAGTCAGAAGAAAGGTATTGACTTTGATGACATTTTTGCTCCTGTTGTGAAGATGTTTTCTATAGGTGTAGTTATGGGTTTGGCAGCGAGTCTTGACTTGGAGGTTGAGCAGATGGACGTTAAGACTACATTTTTGCATGGTGATTTAGATAAAGAGATTTATATGGAGTAGCCAGAGGGATTTGAGGAGAAAGGCAAGGAGAATCTTGTGTGCAAGTTGAATAAAAGTCTTTATGGATTGAAACTGGCACCGAGGCAGTGGTACAAAAAGTTTGATTCAGTTATGAGGGAGTAAGGCTTCAAGAAGACTACTTATGATCATTGCGTATTTGTGCAGAAGTTTTCTGATAATGACTTTATTATACTGTTGCTTTATGTTGATGACATTTTGATTGTTAGCAAAAATATTTCAAGAATTGACACGTTGAAGAAATAGTTGAGCAAATCCTTTGCCATGAAGAATTTGGGGCCAGCGAAGAAGATTCTTGGAAATCGTATAGCACGAGACAGAGCATCTAAGAAATTGTATATGTCTCAGGAGCATTACATAGAGAAGCTGCTTGAAAGATTCAACATGAGCAAGGCTAAAGTAGTAAGTTCTCCTCTATCTAATCATTTTAAACTGAGTAGCAAGCAAAGTCTTTCTACAGATAAAGAGAAGGAAGAGATGAGTAGAGTTCCATATGCTTCAGCAGTTGGAAGTTTGATGTACGCCATGGTATGTACTAGACCGGATATTGCCTATGCTGTTGGTATTGTTAGTCGGTTTATGTCCAATCCAAGAAAACAGCATTGGGAGGCAGTAAAATGGATCATGAGATATTGCGGGGTACTTCCAATTTGAAGCTCACTTTTGGAAGTGGAAAGTCAGTGCTTGCCGGTTACATTGATTCAGATGTGACAGGAGATTTAGATAACCGAAAGTCTACTTCCGGATATTTGATGACATTTGCAGGTGGTGCAGTGTCATGACAGTCAAGACTACAGAAGTGTGTTGCACTTTCTACGACCGAGGCAGAATATATTGCAGCAGCAGAAGCGTGCAAGGAGATGTTGTGGATGAAGCGATTTATATAGGAGCTCAGCTTCAAGCAACAACAGTATATGATATTCTGCGATAATCAAAGTGTTATTCATCTTGGTAAGAATTCAACATTTCATTCAAGAACAAAACATATTGATGTGAGGTATCACTGGATGAGAGATGCTCTCAATGATGGACTGTTTGAACTTGAGAACATACATACTGATCGTAATGGATCCGATATGTTGACAAAGAATCTACCAAGAGAAAAGCTCGAGTTTTGTCGTTCTGTTGCTGGGATGGCAATTTCTTTCACACAGTGAAAATGGTGAGATTTGTTGGGTATTATTTCACATGTGTGAAAGCCCAACACTTTTAGGCCCAAATGGGCCATTAGTTTAGGGTTTTTGAATATATATATATACATATTATTAACCTAGTAGCCGGTCAACCATATTAAGGAGAGAGAGGGAAAGTCTATGCATGCAGATCGAGGAGAGAAAATAGAAAAAGAAAATAGGAAAAGAAATTCATTCCGTACAGTGACGTTTTTTTCAGATCGGAGGTCAATCCGTGGTCCGATCGAGGTGAAATTTTGACAACGTGTTCGTAACACGAGGGTCTTCAATCTGGACGATGGAGATTTCTTTTGGAGCTGCTTACAATCAGATACAGTGGGTAGTTGGTGCCACTTTCTAAGTGAGATCTTTCTAATTTTCTTCCCCAGTTTATTCCCTTTGTTTGCCGAGATTTATTGTCTCGAGATATTATTATTGTATGCCTCTAGTTGTTGCTAGGGAGAACTTGGTGTACCCATTATTGATTATAGTGGAGATTTTTGACTTCGGTCCGTGGTTTTTTACTCCCTATATTGAGGGGGTTTTTCCACGTTAAAATTGCTTGTGTCCTGTGCTTGTTTTGGATTATTATTTTTACTTGCTATTTCCTATTAGGTTCACACAAGAGGGGATAATTGGTCTATAAATTTAAGTGTTTGTCTCAACACACATTTCATATATCTAACTTAATTATATTAAATAGGATGCTGGTGAGGCATTTTTGTGAACTTACAGTAGGAGAAGAAGATCTGCACACAGGATTAAAGTGGTTTCTCTGCGGCTTGAAGCAATGCCTAAGGCAGTGATACAAACGTTTTGATTTGTTTATGACAAATTGTGGTTTCAATCGAAGCCAGTTCGATACTTGTGTCTACATAAAACACATCTCACTGACTACTTCTGTATTTCTTCTATTATACGTCGATGACATGCTAATTTCATGTTAACAAATCAGTGAGGTTAATGTCATTGGTCCTACAAGTAAGTTTCTAGGAATGAAAATGTCTGTCTACAAGTAAGAATTTAGGAACGAAAATATCAAGAGATAGGACTGTAGAGCTGCTAACCATTACACAAAGCAACTATCTTGATAAATTATTCAAGAAGTTCGACTTAGAGAAAGGTAAAAACAGTTTCTGTTCCCTTAGTACAACACTTCAAATGATCCAGTTCCTTTACTTAATTTGTAAAATAAAATCTATCTTTTCTTCTAAAATATTTTTTAAACCATATATTTGGAATAGTATTTTTTTTAATTAGTAGTTGTTTCAATAATATATTTTTTAATAGTTATTATTTTATTTTATTTTTAGAATTAGTAGTTGTTTTATTATAGAAAATAAAATTTCAATAAGTAACATTTATTTAAATTTATTCAAAAAAGAAATAATTGCAATATAATTTATTTTATTTATTTTTTTAGTACAAGTAGGTGTTAATTACTCATCTTGGCAAAAGTAAATTCTATCTTTTCTTCTAAAATATATATTTTTAAAATAATATATTATTTTTAATAATTATTATTTTATTTTATTTTATTTTTTGAAATTAGGTAAATTTTAGCTAAGAGGAGAAGATAAATTTTAATAGGTAACATTTATCTAAATTTGTTTAAAAGAGATAATTTGCAATATACAAAGACCTCATTAAAAAGACATCTACATTAAAAAGTAGGTGCATAGCCACTACAACAAACTAATAATTATAAATAATTTGGCCTATGTTCTCTACTGAAGAGAACTTTCAATTTACAATAAAACATTATTAAAAATAATCACATTGCAGATGTATGTGTATATATATATGTGTGTATACATATATTTAGAAAGTGCTCACAATAGTATTAAACTTAACATTTTACTAAAAAAAATATGCATATTAAACTTATTAGACCAATTTTATTACTTAGAAATATTCCAAATTTAAAAATGTAACTGTTGTGAAATTGAAGAATGAAAACAAGGTAATTTTAGGGAATATGCATCTAATTAAACAAATAGGTTTTATAATACTCCCCCTAGGGGTGAGCATCATACCCCGAAAAACTACCCTGACCAACTGAAACCGACCGAACCGAGTCGGTTCGGTCGGTTTCAGCTACAAATCGGTCGGGGTCGGTCGGTCGGCGGTTCCAAATAATGAAAAACCGACCGACCGACTCATTTATAAGTTAGATTGGAAAAATGCCCATTTTTCAAGGTGGTTTTTAAGAAAAACTATGGGTGCTCACAGTTTTCTAGAAACTACCCAACATTTTTATATTATTTTAATAGTTTCTCTTTCCTCTCTCATCTCCCATTTCCCCACATCATTCATTATTTACCTTTTCATTTATCACTCTCTCCCTCTCTTTCGTCTCATCTCTCAAAATCTTCTCTCCCACCATTTTCACTCTCCACGTTTTGTCTCTCCTACCTTTTCATTTGTCTTTCTTCTCCATCTTCTTCCTTTCTTCTTGCATTACCATTTTAGATCTTTTTTTCTTTACCTTGTCTTCTTTTCTTTTATTTCTCACCGAAAACACAATCTTTCGAAGTTTTCTTAGTTCTTATTTCTCAACGACAATAATAGCACACTCGTCATTCGTCCTCGCCGTCCCAACAACCTCAACCCAATCGTGACAGAATGTTTAGTTAAACCGACCAAAAAAAAAGAATCGTCGGTTAAACTGACAAACCGACCGACCGAACCGATCGGTCGGCCGGTCGGCGCCAAACTGGAGAGGGAAACTATCGGTTTCCATATTTGGAAACCGACCGACCGATGGTCAGCCCTAACTCCCCCTCAGAGGCTCATTATTTATATGATTTATGCCTCGTTAAAACCTTATTAGGAAAAAACTCAATGGAAAAAAATCCCAGTGAAGGAAAAAGAGTACATATTTCATATAATTTTAATAGACTAAAAAATAAAAAGTATTTGCTCCCCCTCATGAAAACATCCCTTGAGATCTTTGAATCGTCGTATTCCAATGTTGTGCACCAATGTTTCAAATGTTGCCGAGGTAATGCCTTTGTAAATAAATCTGCCAGGTTATCCTTCGAACAAATTTGTTGAATAGTGATGTTGTCATTTTCTTCAAGATCATGAGTGTAGAAGAGCTTAGGTGAGATATGTTTTGTTCTATTCCCTTTAATATATCCTCCTTTGATTTGGGCTATAAATGCTGTATTGTCTTCGTATAATATTGTTGGAAGTTTTTAGAAGACAAACCATATGTTTCACGAATGTGCTGAGTCATTGTTCTTAGCCATACAAAAACTTGACTGGCCTCATGAATTGTAAGAATTTCAGCATGATTTGAGGAGGTGATTGTTATAGTTTGTTTCACTGATCGCCATGGTATAGCGGTTCCTCCACATGTGAATAAATAACTTGTTTGAGATCTAACTTTGTATAGGTCAGATAAATATCCAACATTTGCATAACTAACTAGATCAAAATTTAATTTGTTAGAATAAAACAAGTTCATATCAATTATTCCTTGGAGATAACGGAGTATATGCTTAATTCAATTCCAATTGTATCATTAACAAGATACATAAATGCACCAATTGCACTAAGATATGATACTTCAAGACCAGGAAGCTTTTCATTATCTTTTCGAAGTCAAAATATATCTTTTTTCACATCAAGTGAACGAACTTCCATCGGAATGTTCAATGTTTGTGCTTTGTCCATATAAAACTTTTTAAAACTTTTCCCATATAGGTTGTCTGATGGACAAATATCTCATCTGCTAAATGCTCAATTTGTAAGCCAAGGTAAAATTTTGTTTTTCCGAGATCTTTCATCTCAATTCTTTCTTTAGATATTCTATTGCCTTCGAAAGCTATTCAGAAGTTCTAATTATATTCAAGTCATTAACATATACATTTATAATGACAAATCCTAACTGTGATTTCTTTATAAAAATACAAGGACAAATTGAATTATTTTGACATCCTTCCTTCAACAAATATCCACTCAGACGATTGTATCACATTCGTTCTGATTGTTTTAATCCATATAATGATCTCTGTAACTTTATTGAATACAATTCTCGAGAACTTTGATTATACGTTTCAAGTACCTTAAATTTTTCAGGGATCTTCATATAAATATCATTATCAAGAGATCCATATAAATATGCTGTAACTACATCCATAAGATGCATGTCCAAACTTTTAAATACAATCAGGCCAGTTAAATATCTCAATGTAATTGCATCAACCACCGGAGAATATGTCTACTCATAATCAATACCAGATCTTTGCGAAAAACCCTGTGCAACTAATCTTACTTTATATCTTGTGACCTCATTATTTTCATTTCTTTTTTCTTACAAATACTCACTTGCATCCCACAGGCTTAATACCTGTTGGTGTTCGGATTACTGATCCAAAGACTTGACATTTTGAAAGTGAGTTTAATTATACATGAATTGCTTATTTCCACTTGAGCCAATCCTTTTTCAGTCGACATTCTTCGACAAATTTTAGTTCAAAATCCTCACTTTCAGATACAATGTCAGAAGCAACTTTATAAGCAAAAATGTTGACAATAACTACATTAGTTTGCTTCCATCCTTTTCCCGTCATCACATAGTTTATTGAGATCTCATTATTACCCTCAAATACTTGATCTTTCTTAGTATCTCCATGAGTAGTCATATTTAGGATTCCTTCTGGAATATCCACGATCTCAATTGTGTCATTTCGATTATTGATTACTTTTATTTTTATCTTTGGATCTCATTGGTCTACCACGATTCTGGTGTGTCACAGACTCATTAGTTATGACAACTTGTTGCATTGGAATATCAATTTTCGATAGAACGTTTGCAACTGATACATAAGATTTGGTCACTTACTTAGAATTTATAAATGCATATGGTAATTGATTTGCTATACTTTGCAAATGAATTATTTTCTTAACTTAAAGTTCACTTTGATCTGTACGGGGATCTAAATGAGACAATAACGATGCATTACGTGTAATTTATTTTTCCAACTTCTTAATCTAAATCATGAGGTAATCAGTTTGATCTCGAGGGACTAACTATTATAGATGAAATTAAAATTTTCGTTTATAACTTTTAACTAGTTGAGAATTTTAGAATGCCATTAAAAAATTTCGTGAATTATAAACACGAACTAATGGTAAATCTTAACGAATAAGATGTGAAAAAAGTTATTTTCCATAAAACTATTTTTTGAAAGATACAACAATAATTAATTTCAATCACATTTGGGTAAAACACATGGTAAATCAAATCAAATATGTTATTTTTTTTTTGTTACCTTAAAATCTATTTGAAGCGGGAAAAACCTTACCACATCCTAATAATATAATAATTTGGACTCAATGACAACTTGCAACCATGCTTTAATATAATAATTTGGACTCAATGACAATTTGCAACCATGCTTTAATTTTTAAGATAAAAGATTTTTTTTTTATTTGATTCTTTCTATTTGCTAAATATTTTACTAAAATTTATTTTATGAAAATAGATAAATAAAATAAAAGGCTTATCATATTTAATGATGCTTGTTAAAAAAAAAAAGTTTTTTAGTTAAAAATATCCTTGGAAATTTAAAATTTTCTACCGCCACATAGGTTTTTATTTAAATATAAATTTCAAATTTTCTATAGTGAATCTTATGCGATCAAAGAGGATTTATTTTTTCATTGTATCTTTCAAATTTGTCTTTCCGAAAATTTTTTTCTCTATGGTTTCAATTTACACTTTTTTATGAATTTTAATTCTATATTATGGTCGAATTTTAGAAATAAATATTTATCTTTATATCATTATTTTCAATTGACTTGATTAATACATAACTATATCACCTCAATTTTACTTTTGTTCATACATCGTTTCCTTTTACTCTTTTGAGTTTGACATTGGGTGGTAGAATTAAAATTCTAAATTATTTGGAGTTGACTAGTTAAATTATGTTAATGTCAGCAACTCTTGGTATTATTGGTCAAATACAAAGGAAAAGGTTCTTAACAAAGATACGTATTGCAACTTTTTCTTTCCTCGAATATATTATTAAATCTAATTATATTTAAGATCTTGTTAAATGACGAATTGAATTTGGATGACATTATTTCAGCTTAATTAATATTTATCCTCATAATACCAAAATTTATCGTTGGTCTTTATCATGAATTTATCAAAAAACTATTTACTCTTTTACTTTTTATTATGGTTTAACCATGACGACTCTTGTTGGAGATTCTAACCTCTGTCATTAGGCAGGAAACAAATAGTTCTTAAACATGAATAATATGTCATTTTCCTATATACTTCTTGTACACTCTATATTGGTGGACACATTAAGTAGGGTTAAATCCAAAAATTTATATTCTTAAATAATTATGGGTACGAGTCTTTTATTGTCATGTATAGTAAAAACAATGTGTTAATTATGTAACAT
Source organism: Momordica charantia (assembly GCF_013281855.1). Taxonomy (NCBI): domain Eukaryota; kingdom Viridiplantae; phylum Streptophyta; class Magnoliopsida; order Cucurbitales; family Cucurbitaceae; genus Momordica; species Momordica charantia. The sequence goes on from NW_028275279.1 coordinate 47,263, forward strand.
AAACAAGAAATTTTAACATAGATCCGTACGTTTCTCGTCGAACTTTCAATTGATTTTCCTTAGAAACACATTCGTTAAAGAAATTAACAAACTATAAGATTAATTTGTTTTGTCTATCTATATTTTCCGTAAAATCCAAAGCATTTATTATGTGTTTGAAATGATTATTTTTAGAAATACAGTACTTTTTCATCTTCTATTAATTTTCTTTTTGATATATGATTTAAACAGTTCTCTACAAACCTATCTTTTATTTACTCCCCATGCATTTTTTATATACATATAAATGAGAGGCATTACTAATTATTAAAATAATATTAATAAAATTAAAACTGTAACAAATAAATTAAATGTATACTATAATTAACTATAAATATGATTTTAATGCTTCATTTTCGACATATTTTATAAATCCAATTTTGTTTATAAATTCTTTTATATTTTTATATAACTTTTAAAGATACTTTTAGATAAAAATCAAATCTTATTGAATAAAAAATAATATTTTCTTATTTTTACGAATGACGAAGTTCTTAATGGCTGACGTTTAAAAAGATAAAAAGGGAATAGTTTTACAACTTCAAGAATGGCCATTGCAATTTTAATTTTGTATTTATTATAACATTCCTCCTATGTTAGATTTAAGTTATAATTTACATAATATCATATTTAATAAATGACTTATCTATTAGTGAGTACCAAGAAAAAACTTATTTAATCAATATGCATATGAGTTCTCTTTACTACATCCATTTAAGCAATTGATTTTCTGTTATTTAGACTTCAACACTATCACAGCTATAAATAAATAACGCACTTGCATTTGAAAAAGTAGAAGACAAGTTTTTTAAAGGGAAAAAAAAGAGGAAGAGGAAAATTACTTGCAACCAAGAAAATGATAAAAGAGAGTAATACAATTGGAGCAGTACTAGTGCTGGTTCTCTTATATTGGAAGTAAAATCGTCGGCCACGGGAAACCCATCAACGGTAGATGACAACTACATGTCACCAATATGGAATGGATGGATAGACGAAGATAGAGAGATAACTCTGAGACAATGTATAACCATAATGAAGAGTGATAAATGTCAAGTGCAACTTTATAAATATTACTTCAATCAAAGCAAGAAGGAAGTGGATCTAAATTGCTGTGTATATGTCAAAGCCGTGGGCGAGCGTTGTGCAGAAGGTTTTGGTTTTTGGTTATCCTTTCCGGCCTTTAAAATCTTAAAGCCTAATCCAATGAAGCTTTACAAAAATTGTGTTACAAGACTAGCTGTACTCCCGCACCCGTACCACTTTAAGCCATTATAAGTTGCTTTTAGTTTATATATTTCATCAATAAATCCTTAATGAATGTTGGAGGGTTTCACTGCTGAAGAATCCTGAATCGCTTTTTTTTCTTTATTACATATAATCAAATTTATCTAAATTGTTTATGCAGGAATTTGCACAACGGTTCTTCAGGAATCAAGCTCGAACCCAGTCTCCGGTTCCGACCTGAAGACTAGAGTGGACCTGCACAAGAGGGTAAGCACTCCGACGCTCAAGTCAGTATAGATCGGACTCCTTATTTAGTTCGAGGTGAGATTCGATACCTGAGCGTGAAATGAAGCCCTCTATTTATAGGTGACGGATCCGACAGCACACACGACCGACAGTTACATGTCTTTTCTCATGTCGGACCTGTCGGGTTCCGAGCAGGTTGGTCCGCAGTCAGGTCAAACCTTGGTGCCCATACTTCATCTTTTATAACGGGCAAACCCGGTCTCCTCGGCGGGGCCGAGGTGGACCTAAACAATCCTTTTTTATTTAATTTCTTCAAACACTAATAAGGGTCCTCCACGTGTCTTTGGTATGTTTACCCCCAAACATTGGCCCCCTCTCTGTCAGGTTCGATCTCGACCTGGCAGAAAAGTTTATTCGAATCTATTTTTGGACACGTGGCGACTTTTCATTTGCAGAGGGAATATGACCGTTGCGGAAGATGTTTCGACCTGCTAGGTTGTCGGAGCACTCAAGTGTTTCGCCGTTGCGTATCTCGAGAAGATCCTAGCCGCTCGTTGATTACACGTGTACAGCGCAGAGGTTTTTCCGATCAACTATAAATAGTCCCGAAACTTCAGGTCAAACCTTACGTTTCCTGAATTTCTGGAGTTCGATCTGAAACCAGCTCGAACCCTTTCTCTAGGTCAGTCACTTTTCCTTGCTCTTACTCTTCTTTCAAACATGGTAGTTTTCTTGTCTTCCCCCTCCAGTAGTGATAGCCTGGGTAGTGTAGGTCGGACAATAAGTAGTTCGCCCCCCAAGCCAAGTGACTCTGGGGAGGTCTTATCTCGTAGGTTAGAGTCCGAGATGGAAGAAATAGAGAACTTTAGGTTCTCAAATGACGGAGAGGATAGCGATACCTCCACCTCGGGCCAGGGTCTGGAGTATCCTTCTAGGATGCCCGAGCACTATCTTGGACCCCTTCGTAGGGGTTTAACATTCCGAATGACATCCTCCTTAGGATTCCGGAGGAAGGGGAAAGAGCTGACAATCCTCCAGAGGGATGGATCACTCTTTATTTGAAGATGTTTGAGTACGGCCTCAGACTTCCCCTTCATCCCTTTGCTCATGAGTTCTTAAACCGAACTGGACTGGCTCCTGCTCAAGTGGCCCCCAATGGGTGGGGTGTCATTTTTGCTTTAGCCATTCTTTTTTGGTTGCGAGCTCGGGACGAGGATGAGGTTGAGCTGCTAAGTGTTGACCAACTTCTTGGGTGTTTTGAGGCCAAGAGGATAGCCAAAAAACCAGGTCGGTACTATATGTGCGCAAGGAAGGGCGCGGGTGGTATAGTCAAGGGGCCGACCTCCATCAAAGGATGGGTAGGTAAGTGGTTCTTTGCCTCTGGAGAGTGGCTGGCAAAGGACGAATCAGGTCGTGCCTTTTTTGATGTTCCCACTAGGTTTGGGAACCTAGGTATGAAGTCTTTCTTACTTTCTTTTTCTTTTAGTTTCTTGATATTCACATCTAACCCGAACTTTTCGTTTACTTTGTGCAGTATCGATCAAGCCGATTCCCGAGCTCGGTCAAGCCACTTTTGACACCCTCAAATTCTACAAGGACAACTTCCCCAAGGGTAGGAAGATCGGAACCTTGGTAACCGACAAGCTGCACTTGGAGTCGGGGCTACTTGACTACAACCCTCTGGTTCGACCAATTGAAGCTTTGAGGCCAAACTTCGAGCTCGGTAAGCTGTGTTCGATCTCGTCTTCGATTTAATCTTTCCTTTGATTTCTAACTTTATGTTTGTTTATTTTGCAGCAATGGTGTGTGGATTCACGAGCAGCATGAAATGCAAGTCCAAGGGTCGTGCTCACGCCCTCAAAACCGTGGTGGGTACTGAACCGGTGACGCCTACGGTGCCACGGACTGAGGCTCAGGGTAACTCTGGGCCATCTTCTGCAGTCCCCACCCCCGTGATCGAACTAGACTTGTCTGGGGGTCGATCTGAAGAGAAGCGTCCGAGGGAAGAGTCTGAGGCGCTTGACGTATCTCCCCTGAACGAGGTGAGGGGAGAGTCGCCTTTGAGGAGGAGAAGAAAGAAGAAGAAGACCTCCTCCTCCTCGGAAGCTGGGGCTCGTGGGACTCTGCCTACGAGCCATGCTGATTTGGTGGATGACCCCGAAGCTCGGATGGGGGGGACATCCGATGTGCAAATGCGGTTCAGGATGGAACCATCAAGTTCCGGAGTGAAGGACCAGTTGTCCCGCATCTCGGCCACGTGCTTGGACCGCTGCCTGAGGAGAGCATCTAAGTTCGTGAGCGATCCTGGGTCCGTACTGCAGAGGACCATTGACAACGCTGCTGAGGTAAGATCTACTTTGTACCTTCCTTTTATTATTAATTTATATATATATATATATTTTTTTTTATTTACGGTTCGATCTAACCATCGTGTCTTTTGACTTTCGCAGGCGTTTGTCGCTTCCATTCATTCAGCGATTATGATCAAAGCTGAATTGGATGGAAGGGAGGCTTTGGCGGCAAACGAGAGGGCGAACTCCTCCGCTGCCTTGGAGGCTGCTACCACGCTGAAGGGCGAACTGCTAAAGGCCCAAGGCGAGGTGGATGCCAAGGTCGAACTTTTAAAGAAGGAGGGTGAGAAGCACAAGGCCCACCTCTGAGCAGCCCATGCGATCACCAAGGGGCTAGAGAAGGAGAAATTCCAACTCCTGAAGGAGAAGGACGATCTCACCCAAGTCCTTGAGGAGAAGGATGCCTCTATCGGGCGCCTCACAGCCGAGCTTAAAGATCTGAAGGAGCGCCTTACCACTGGATCGCTGCTGGAGGAGTCGTTCAGGCAACACCCAGACTTTGATGGGTTTGCTAAGGATTTCAGCGACGCCGGCTTCAAGTTCCTGATGAAGGGCATTGCTGCCGACATGCCTCACCTTCATATCGATCTCAGCGACCTCAAGAAGAAATACTCTGAGAAGTGGGCTTTTGGGCCTAATGGGACTCCTGGCCCCAAATCTCTAGTGGACAAGTACGTCAGGGAGCTGGACTCTGACTACTCCGACGTGAAGGATGAGGATGCTCCTAGCCAGGAGCCTAACGAGATCGGCACAACACAAGAGGAGGTTCCTTCACAGCCGGATGGATCTCAGGAGGTTAATCTTCTGGGGTCCCAGGGCGAGTTTTCCTCCCACCTCGGAAGTAGTTGAGGCTATTTCTTTTTCTCTTTTGTTATTAATTTTTGTAAGTCTCAGGGCAGAGCTGCAAGGTCCATAAGCCTTGACTCTGTCTTTTTAATCAATGAAATTCTCATTCCTTCACTATTGCGCATCTAGCTCTGACCTTTGTTCTCATTACTTTTCTCTTAAACTTTTAAACTTGCTTTTGTAAATTGGAACTTACAAATGAATAAATTCATCTCGCACCTCTAACTTAAAGGATCGCACCTCTAACTTAACTTTGGCTGAGCTTCAAGATAACTCTTTTCACATCGTACCTCTTACCTAAGGTTTGAATTTGAGAGTTTCTTTTATTAATCTTTAATATTTCTCCTCGAACTCGGAAGTCCGAAAGAACATTAAACAATTGGAACTTTCTACATCGTACCTTTAACTTGTACGTTCAAAGGGTTGAATTTTGAGTCCATAGTTATTATTCACACCGCACCTCGAACCCGTAGGTTTAGAGGACCGAATTTCTTGAACCTTCAACATCGCACCTTTAACTTTATCGTTACAAGGATTGAATTTTGGCTCGTTATTGATTTATTGATTTTGACATCACACCTCGAACCCGTGGGTTTTGAGGTTGCCGATTTTAAGTCTTATGGGAGTCCGTGGCCCCCATTTAATTTCTAATCGAACTCAGAGTTATGAAATTAAATAACCCCATTTATTGAAAGTTCCGCCCCTTGAAAATTTTTACAAGCCCATTTTGGGACTATTTTGACATTTCAGGGGCAATAGCGCTTCAAGTGCTCCGCGTTCCATGGATGGGCAAGCACTCTTCCTTCCAGGTTAGCCAGCACATAAGTTCCAGGTCGGACTATGCCTTTGACTTCGAATGGTCCCTCCCAAATTGGGTCAAGGGTGCCGACATGACTCTGAATTTTTCTTAAGGCTAAATGCCCAACTTGGAAGCTTCGAGGTCGAACTCGGGCATTATAATGTCTGGCCATTCTGTTCTGATACTCTGCTAAGCGCAGCTGAGCCATTTCCTTTTTCCCTTCCAATAAGTTCAGGTTAAGGAGTAGCTTTTCCTCGTTCTTTGTTGGCTCGTACTGTTCTACCCTGTCTGTTGGTATGCCGATCTCGACTGGTACAACAGCTTCAGAGCCAAAGGCTAGCGAGAACGGAGTTTCGCCAGTTGACTCTCTTGGGGTGGTTCAATATGACCATAAAACTTCGGGTAGCTCCTCGGCCCATCTTCCTTTTCTGGAGTCCAACCTTAGCTTGAGTCTTCGCTTTATGATCTTGTTTACTGCTTCAACCTGCCCATTTGCTTTTGGATGCGCAGGGGACGAACTGAGGTGGCTTATACTCAGTTTTCTACAAAAGTCCTTGAACTTTGCATTGTCAAACTGTTTTCCGTTGTCCGTCACAATAGCATTGGGTATGTCAAAGCGGCACACGATGTTTGTCCATATGAACGACGTGACTCTGGACTCTGTGATGTGGGATAGTGCCTCGGCTTCGGCCCACTTAGTGAAGTAGTCCACAGCGACAACGACGAACTTTGTTTGTCCTTTGCCCAGAGGAAAAGGACCTATGATGTCTACCCCGCATTGCGCAAATGGCCATGGGGCCGAGATGGGGGTGAGCAGTTTGGGAGGTTGATGGATAATGTTTGCGAAACGCTGGCAGTTGTCACAAGCTTTCACAAACTGCTTTGCATCCTACTCGACACTGGACCAATAGTACCCTTGTCGAACCACCTTGGCCGACAACGACCTGGCGCTAGAGTGGTTTCCACACACCCCTTCATGAACTTCCCTAAGAATGTAAAGGCCTTCTTCAGGAGTCACACACTTGAGTAGAGGCAGGAAGAAGCCACGTCGGTACAGCATTCCTTCTCGAAGTGTGAACCGAGCTGCTCTTCGAGCCATCTTCTTTTGCTCTTTCGGATCTTGCGGTGGGTTTCCTTTGATGAAGTCCACGATTGGGTCCACAAGTGGGTGATGGAGTATCAACCTCCATTACATCTGGCTCTAAGATTGAAGGAGTGTCCAAGATCTCGATCGGGACCGATCTAGCCAGGTCGGTCTCATACGCTGATGCCAATTTAGCTAAGGCATCCGCATTAGAGTTTTCAGATCTTGGAACTTGACTCACCTCGTAAGTCCCGAACTGGGCGAGGTGTGATCTGACCTTGCTTAGATATTTTTCCATTCGGGGGTCCTTTGTTTGGTACTCCTCCTTAATCTGATTCACGATTAGCTGGGAGTCATTAAAGACCTTAATGTGGTTGGCCCCCAGCCCTTTGGCAACGCGCAGGCCTGCCAGGAGTGCTTCATACTCGACCTCATTATTTGACGTCCGAAAGTTGAATCGCAGAGCATACTCGAATCGCTCACCTCCTGGTGCGAGCAAGAGGATTCTTGCCCCGCACCCCCTCTCGTTGGAAGATCCATCAACGTAGATCGTCCACGGGAGGACGGACTTGGCCAAATGAGATGGTGGAGTGAGCTCTGCGATAAAATCGGCCACTGCTTGCCCTTTTATCGCAGTTCTGGGCTCCAACTGGATGTCGTACTCGCTCAATTCCAATGCCCACTTCATCAGACGCCCTGATGTTTCAGGCTTAAGGAAGATATTCTTCAGGGGCAAGTTTGTAAGTACTACGACGTTGTGCGCTTGGAAGTACGGCCTAAGTCTTCGGGCCAAGGTGACTAAAGCGAGGGCCAGCTTCTCCATTTGGGGATATCTGGTCGTGGCCTCGGTCATGGCCTTGCTGGTGTAATAAACAGGGCTTTGGCGTGCACCCTCCTGCTTTATCAGCGCCGAGCTGACGGCGCTATCCGACACTGCCAGGTACAAGTGGAGCTTCTCTCCCGGCAATGGTTTTGCAAGTAGAGATGCTGAGCAGAGATAGTCTTTTAACTGCTCAAGTGCTTGCTCGCACTCTACCGTCCATTCGAACGGTCCTTTCTTCCTAAGAACCTTGAAGAAAGGAAGGCATTTGTCCGTTGATCTTGACACGAACCTATTCAAGGCTGCAATCCTGCCATTGAGGCACTGAAGCTGCTTTAGAGTCTTGGGCGCCTCCATCTCGAGCACGGCCTTTATCTTCTCTGGGTTAGCCTCAATCCCACGGTTATTTACCATAAAACCAAGGAACTTTCCCGAGGAGACTCCAAAGGCACACTTGGTCGGATTGAGCTTCATTTGATACTTGCGTAGCACTCCAAAGGCTTCGGTCAGATCGGAAAGATGCGACTTTGACTGCTTGCTCTTGACAAGCATGTCGTCCACATACACTTCCATATTCCGACCGATCTGCTTGGCGAACATTTTGTTCACCATCCTTTGGTAGGTCGCACCCGCATTCTTTAGGCCAAAAGGCATCACCTTGTAGCAGTACAGACCTTGGTCTGTAATAAACGTGGTATGATCTTGGTCTGGCAAATGCATTTTAATTTGGTTGTATCCGGAGTAGGCATCCATGAAGGTGAGCAGCTCGTGCCCGGCCGTTGCATCTACGAGCTGGTCGATCCTCGGAAGGGGGAAGCAATCTTTTGGGCATGCCTTATTTAAATTTGTAAAGTCCACGCACATCCTCCACTTCCCGTTGGATTTTTTAACTAATACAACGTTAGAGAGCCACTCAGGATACAAAATTTCTCGTATATATTCAGCTTTTAAGAGTTTGTTTACTTCCTCAACAATTATATCACTCCTCTCTTTATTTATAGGTCTTCTTTTTTGCTTTACAGGTTGGAATGATGGGTCTATGTTGAGGCGATGCACCATGATCTTTGGGTCAATGCCAGGCATGTCCTCGTGAGACCACGCGAAGACGTCCGAGTTAGACCTGAAGAAATTGATCAGTTCTTCCCTGTCAGTGGCCCCCAACTTGGTTCCTATGTTTACTTGTTTTTCAGGGCTAAGTAAAGGAACAAGCTCGAGCTCTTCTGTTGGCGAGGAGAACTGTCTTTTGCCCTCCTTGGGCAGGTCTGTCTCGGACCTTTGCAGCTTGCCACGATTGGTCTGCTCTTCCAGGGCGCATACGTCCGACCCTTTAAGTGCGGATGCATAACATTCTCGTGAGGTCTTTTGCTCACCTCGGACCGTGCCCACTCCATTACGGGTTGAGTACTTCAAGACTTGATGCAATGTAGAGGGGACAACTCGAAATGAGTGGATAATGGGTCTCCCAAAAATGGCATTGTAGGCCGATCTGCCGTCGATTACCACGAACTCGGCCATCTGTGTTGCTTGGGTAGCATCTTGCCCGATAGTTACCGGCAGGTCAATTCACCCTTCTTGGGAGACCGATTCTCCAGAGAATCCAACCAAGGGTGTTGGACTCTTCTTCAATTGTGACATGGTCCATCCTAATGCTAGATATGTTGGGAGGGACAAGATGTTGGCAGATGCGCCTCCATCAACCAATACTCTTCGGACCAGGACGTGATTAATGAGAGGGGCGATCACGAGCGCGTCATTATGGGGCAAATGGATCCCCTCCAGATCGGCATCGCCGAAAGTGATGGAGCAAGTGGGCTTCTGCTCCTTGATGATGCATACCTCGTGCCTGGCCTCGCGAGCTAGCTCCTTCCTCTTGTTTCCGGACTGGCCCCCGCTCGGACCTCCGAAAATAGTGTTGATGACCGCAGGTCAATCATCCCGGCGAGGCGGCGTTCTTGAACGCTTCCTCTCTTCCTTCTTTTCGATCGAGTTAGACCTCGGTTTGCCCACGAACTTTTTAAAGTAGCCATCTTGAATGAGGTCTTCAATCTGGCGCTTCAATTCCCAGCAACTTGTCATATTACGGCCGTGATCGCGATGAAAACGGCAGTACTTATCTTTGTTGCGCTTCTCCGGGTCTCCTCGGAGCTTCTCAGGTCGCTTGAGGAGCTTTTCCATCCCACTTTCCTCGATATTCGTGAGTATCTCGGAGATGGGGATGGTGGTTGGAGTATACCGTTCATAAGGTCGGCTCCGGCTGGGGCCGCTCTCCGACCTACGGTACTCTGTTCTGCTGGCGGAAGAGGAAGATCCCTTATCTTTAGACTTGGAATCAGCCTTCCTCTTCTCTTGGCTCAACTTCTTCTGGTCGATCTGCTTCTCAGGTCGGCCAGTTTTGGTTCGGAGGAGCTCTTGCCCATCAATGACCTTCTTCGCCTTCTGCAGGATTTCGGCGAAGGTGGCTGGAGCCTCCTCTCCAAGTTTTACTGTTAAGGTCTCATCGGCCAGGCCGGTGAGGAAGTAGCACATGGCCGAATCATCGGAGCAGTGCGCGACCTTCAACTGCTCCTCCTAGAACCTCGTGATATACTCTCTCAGCGTCTCTCCCTCATTCTGCCTGATAGTGGCGAGATGAGTCGCTGTCTTTCTGTCATAATGCCTAGAAGAGAACTTACTGATGAACTCCTTTCTCAGCTGAGAGTAGGTCGAGATCGACCTAGCCGATAGTCTTCGATACCATAGGCGTGCGCTACCGGTGAGCGCAATCTGGAAGGCGCAGCACTTGATTGCATCTGTTGCCGCTTGAAAGTCCATGAGACCTTCGAAGACCTCAACATAGTCTTTAGGGTCCTTAGACCCATCATAAGGCTTCATCTTGGGAGTTTTGAACTTCGGAGGGATTGGAGCCTCCAGGATGTCCGGGGTGAATGGCGATTCTCCCAAGTCGCCATCGTCGAACGAACATTCTTTCTTCTCGTACCTGGCCTTAAGCGCCTCGACCTGCTCATCGAGCTTGTGCTTCATCAGGTCGAACTCTTCTCTAGTTATCATAGCTTTTGGCATCAGAGGCTTGTATTTTGACTGAGCCTTTAGGTTCGAGTTCGAGAACTCTCGGGAGTAGGAAGGAGAGCCTTCCGGCTCCCGAGATGCTCTCTTCTTCTTTTCAGTGAGATGCTTTCTCAGATCGTTGTCCCGCAAGCTATAATCCACTCCTTCAACGTTGGGAATGGGCTCGCGGTCGCCAGGTTTGATGGATGGGGCTCCCTTTTCACTAGGTGCGCCCGGGACCCTAGAGGGAGACGCAGTTCGGTTAGCACGCGTTGCCTCGACGTACATTTCTTCCACTGTGCGCAACCGATGGCACATATCATCCAACTCGCGCTGGAGAGTAGACAAAGCTTCAGGGTCTGCTGCCTGGTTGGCCCTTTGGGAGGTTTTTCTCGAGGTCCCTCCTCGGCCTCTGTTGGCTTTTGAGGGTTTCGGGTGAGCAGGTGGTAGCTCTCGGTTCGTATGGCGGGCAGATCTGCGCGGCAGATCTCCCTCTTGTCCTGCTCGGACCTGGTCCTCGACCATTCTTGCGTCGAGGTCTCGTTGAGTGCCATTATCAGCGTTCACCTCCGTTCTGTCGTATTGGCAGAGTTTGCTGGATGCACCATTCTTGCGTATATTTTCTAGATCGGGATGACTTAAGATGTCGTTCCCACAGACGGCGCCAAATGTTTATGCAGGAATTTACACAACGGTTCTTTAGGAATCAAGCTCGAACCCGGTCTCCGGTTCCGACCTGAACACTAGAGTGGACCTGCACAAGAGGGTAAGCACTCCAACGCTCAAGTCAGTATAGATCGGACTCCTTATTTAGTTCGAGGTGAGATTCGATACCTGAGCGTGAAATGAAGCCCTCTATTTATAGGTGACGGATCCGACAGCACACACGACCGGCGGTTACATGTCTTTTCTCATGTCGGACTTGTCGGGTTCCGAGCAGGTCGGTCCCCAATCAGGTCGAACCTTGGTGCCCATACTTCATCTTTTATAATGGGCAAATCCGGTCTCCTCGGCGGGGCCGAGGTGGACCTAAACAATCCTTTTTTATTTAATTTCTTCAAACACTAATAAGGGTCATCCACATGTCTTTGGTATGTTTACCCCCAAACATAAATGATGAGGTAATCAATTTGATCTTGAGGGACTAACTATTATATATGAAATTAAAATTTTCGTTTATAACTTTTAACTAGTTGAGAATTTTAGAATGCTATTTTAAAATCTCATGAATTATAAACACGAACTACGTGTTAATCATAACGAATAAGAAGTGAAAGAAGTTATTTTTCATAAAACTATTTTTTGAAAGATACAACAATAATTATTTTCAATAACATTTGGGGTAAGCACATGGTGAATCAAATGGAATATGATTTTTTGTTTCCTTAAAGTCTATTTCAAGCGGGAAAAAAATTTGCACAACGGAATAATATAATAATTTGGACTCAATGATAATTTGCAATTATGCTTTAATTTTTAAGATATAAGAATTTTCAAAGTTTTTTTTGTTTATTTTTTATTTGATTCTTTCTATTTTCTAAATATTTTACTAAAGTTTATTTTATGAAAATAGGTAAATAAAATAAAAGGATTATCCTAATTAAAGATTTTTATTAAAAGAAGAAATAGTTTTCTAAGTTTAAACTCTCTTTGGAAATTTAATATTTTCTACAATGATATATGTTTTTATTTAAATAAAAATTTTCGAATTTTATATAGTGAATTTTATGCAAGCAAAGAGGATTTATTTTGGCATTGTATCTTCCAAATTTGTCTTTCCCAATAAAATTTTCTCGATTGGTCAAATTTATATTTTTTATTGAATTTTAATTCTACATTATTATCAAATTTTAAAAATAAATATTTATCTTTATATTATTATTTTCAATTGACTTGTTTAATAATAACTATATGCCGCACCTTCGGGTGTTGGCACCCAAGATCCAGGTTCGAGCCCTCCTGTGTCCAGAAAAAAAAATATACCCTCAACATTACTTTTGTTCATATATGATTTTAAACCAAATTAGAAAATTGAATAGAGATGACAATGGTGTGGATGCGAGTGAAGATACTCTCCCCTATTGTCGTGCTCATAAAAATTTTTAATCCTCGTCTCCATCTCGTTCTTCGGTATGAGAGATGTTCTTGATAAAAAAATTATTAGTTTTATAATTGTTTTTACTTATTTTTAGAATTTAAAAAATAAAAAGTGTAATAAATATATATTAATTATTTAAAAAATGGAATCAGGGACGGGGTCAGGACATGCATTTCCTATTTTTGGGGCCCGACCTTATACATTTTTGTCGTACCTAATGTAGAGACATGAAAATACAAGTTTAGAGAGTTGTAAATATTGTTTTGGATGATAAATTTTGAAGAGATAAATGAAAAGATTAAAAACAATTAGGGAAAGAAAAGTTAAAGATAAAAAGAGAAAAATTTTAGAGAGAAGAAAGTAAAGTCGAGAGGAAAGAATATGTTAAAGAAAAAAAAAGAAATTTAGAAAGAAAGAGTAAAATCATAGTGGAAAAAAATTTAGAAATAAAAACAAGATTCAAAATATAATTTTTAGAGAAAATAAATAAATACATAGATAAATAAAAGTTACTGTGAAAGAAAATTGAACGAGAAAAGAAAATATCATTTTCAGAGGAAAAAATAGATTAGGAAGAGAAAAAAGTTCTAACAGTCGAAATTTTAGATAGAAAAAAGTTTGGAAAAATATTAAATTTTTATGGAGAGAAATGAAACTGATCTGTTAGAAAAAAAAATACATAGATGATTGAAAAATCGGCCTCACTCACGTCATCAAGACCTGCTCAAAAGGGCCCGCACATACGAAGTCCATACGGGTAGTGTAACACCCCGCGTTCTCTGACTCGTTTATTTTAAGAGATAAATAGTGTCTTTGGATATTTCCCTAAGTTGATAACTTTAATTCTTGGATTTTCTAACTTTGAAATTCTAATTTTTGGCTAAATTAGAATTAAGTTTAATTTCATTGGATTAAGATAATTTAAGTTCTCGACCTGTGTAGGAGATTTTTAGTTAAAATTTAAATTCACGAGTTTTAGGATTTTCCTTCCTAAATTCTACTTTTCTTTGAATTATTATTCTTGGGTTTTAGAGTTTAAGTTAACTATTTTATTTCGGGTTGTTGTGGGGTTTATTTTTATTTCTAAAGTATAATTATTGGGCTTTTGTTTTGGGTCATTGTGTTATTTAGTTGGGCCTCCTTTAAGAATAAGGGGTTGGGCTTTTAGGTTTAAAACAAAATAAAGAAAAAGGGATTAAAACAAAAAGAATGTAAATTAAAACAAAAAGAAAAAGAAAAGGAAACAAACCTAGAATTCATCTCTTCCTCTTCCCTCTTCCTTGCAGCCGCCCCCACCCCCAGCCATCCCTCACCGTCGGCGACCCGTGCAACCCGTGCAGCACCGCCGTTAACAACGCTTCTTCCGGCGGCGAGCGTAGCCAGTGGTCCGTTTTCCCTCGTCGACGGCTCGAGCAGACAGCAGCTCCGGCGTCGATTTGAAGTAGCCAATGGCGGCGCATCATCGCGAACGGTTACAGCGGCGGTGTCTTCACGTTTCTGTTGTCTTGGCAGCGGTGACACTCGAGATCTCCGACGAACCACGGCGTCGATCCTCCCTCCGCGACCAGATCTGCGGCGGACAGCTCCGATCTGTGGCGTTTGCTCCGATCTGTGGCGTTTGCTCCTTTCCGGCGACGTTAGACTGTTACCCACACGTAATCGGAGCTGGATTCATGATACCCACTCTATTCGGCATGGGTTCGGCGTTGACTAACCTCTAATTGGACCCAAATCAGCATTACCCATAACTATTTCACATCGGATCAGCAAGCCTAAGGCCATTCGAAGTCGAATTTTGGAGCTCGAACATCCTCGTCGTCGACCCACTCCTAACCAAGAGGTTTTAGGGTGAGATAATAGGTAATAGATCACCTAAACTTAGTTTCGATGCAAACTAAGTGTTTCTAACATGAACTCTAATCAAGTTTGGTTTGCTTTTGGATTTAGGAACCCTTCGACGTGCTTAGTAGTGGTTTGGGACTTTGTGGTAAGTAGTTTCTTACTGGAGGGATTGGTTGTTGTGTGCTGATATGATATGGTTGTTTGCTCGTGTGCCCATGTGTGATATTTGCATGTTGCTGGTCGTTGTTATCATTTAGTAAACGTCATTATTGATAAAACTGTTGATATATCTTGGGAAAATTATGTGGTTGTGTGAATAAATTGTAGCCAAGTAATCTTGGATGACTATGATTGAATTGTTGTAATGTTCTAATTGGTTTTCATGATGAAATTTGTATACCGGTACTATCATCTGTTGTTTCAGAAGCATATTGAATACTTATGAGAAATCAATTGTGTTTGATGTATGCTGGGTGTCTATCAATTATATTTTGGTTAAGTTGTTGCTTGTGCCTTTCTGTGAACGAAGCCTGTTGGAGCTGTTGGATCATGCTGGACTATTTTAAATTGATTGGTTTTTACATATGATCATTTTGGAGTATCGCATGTTGGACTGTTATGAGATTGTTGATGCATGAGGCTTGGCGTAGTAGCATGTAGGACTCTTATGAGAGTTTTGAGACATAACAAAGTAAGTAGACAAGGGGCGTGTGCGTGCGTTAATGTATACTAAATGGTCTCTAAGTGATGGTTTTGTAGCGTTTTATGCAAATTTTGTTACGTTATTGTGCTAAATAATTCTCGTTGTGTTGGTCGATGTGCTTGGAGTTGTGTTGAATGTTTGTCGATGAAAATGGTGGGCTTTTCTGCTTTGCTAAACGATTGAGTATTGCAGCAGTAATGTTGGTTGCCTGGATATGCATGTTTTGTTCGGCGGGTTTTGTGAGCTATTATCCTTAGTAATACTTGTTAAATAATGATGTTGGATAATGAACATGATTGGGTAATTATCTCGTTTTTAAAAGTTGTCTATGTTGTGGAAGCATGCTGAATTGTACTTGTGAGTTGAAAGATGCAGGGTTAGTGGTATAAGAAAGTTTATAGTAAGACTCTGCTGAAAGTTGGATTCTTGGAGGGAATGAAAGAGTGAGTGTCAAGGCCTCGGGTATAAATGGTCGGGGGCTGATACGTCACTAATGGAGTGAATGAGTGAGTGTCAGGGCCTCGGGTATAAATGGTTGGGGGCTGATACGTCACTAATGGAGTATCGAGGCCTCGGGTATAAATGGTCGAGGGTCGATACGAGGAGTCCTTTGGAAGGAAGACTATTGGGGCCTTGGGTATAAATGGTCAAGGGCCAATAGATGGTGAAGTCATCGGGGCCTCGGGTATAAATGGTCGAGGGCTGATGCAGCAGTGTCGGGGCTCTGGGTATAAATGGTCAGGGGCCGACTCTACTCGAAGGAGTTAACTGTGGAAGGCTAGGATAGCTGTGATAAGCGTAGAGGCACTTGAGATGTTAGCGAGACTAGAGGTTGGTAGTTAATGTGTAAGGATGAGTTTGACATGTACGGTACATGTAGAGTTAAACATTTGCATAAACTGCTTCTTGTGATATGTTTCTATTTATTCAAAGCTCGAGAGTTGTGATAAGCATGATATGTTGATTCTTTAATAAGCATGACACGTTGTTCCTTGATAAGTATGCTGTTTGTGCGTGACCCTTCAGATAAGGGCTCCTTACTGAGTACTGTGGTTGTACTCATCCCTCTTTTCCCCCTCCAGTTTGCAGGAATCGAGCTAGCTCTTGGGATGGTGATGGCGAGGAGGAGGCTTGATTGGAAAGACCATTAGCTATGCCGCGTGTAATCAATTTCTTTTAGTTAGGGTAGTGTGACTATTTAATCTTGTAGTTGAGTTGTTAGTGGTTGGTTTTGTTTAGTTTTATTATCTAAAGGATGTTGTAAGGTTGCCGATTCATCATTCTTTTTAGAGCATTAATTTTGTTAGCTTCTTGAATTACAGGATTGTAACCTACTTAGGATATTTATGAATACATTTGTTTAAGTTGAACTTACTTGAATTAGTTTTTACTTCATTGCCATTCGAGATGTTAATATTCATTTAGTGGATGGTTTATAGTTGGTAAAGGTTTTCTTGAAGGGTTTGTTTAATGTGAAGTCGGCATTAAATGGTTTATCTGTATAGGATGTGAGTTTCTCTTAAATCTTTAGTGTTGTTATCCTAATTGTTCAAGCTCTCGTGAGTGTTGAAAATCAGAGTAGCGCAGGAGAAGCGTGGTAGCTTTATTGCTTAGTATTGTTGTGAAGATAATTCTCTGGTTTATGTGAAAATTATAGGTAGTTTTAGTAACGGTCCCTGTTTGGAAATGGTGAAATTCCTGGGGCGTTACAGGTAGGAACAAGTTCGGAAAGTGACGAACTTGAATCCAAGCAGCCGAACTCGCCTCCCATGATCCACCTTCTTAACGGTATGTCCGTATTTCCTCTCATGAACGTGTATTAATCGTGACGATGCAGGAAATAGTCGTGGGTTTGACTAAAGACCTAGCCACTCCAACGGCTACCTCAAATACACTATAAATACCAATGGGGAAGTATGTGGGGGGTACATGAAAACTCTTACTTAGAAAGCATTAGATCCAATCGTAACACCTCCACTGACAAAATCTTCGGAGTGCTAACTCCATTTTGCAGGATCTTGTCTTAGAGTGTTCTCGAAGACCTCATTGTAATTATCAGAACTTTTTCGATAAGAACAATTAGCACCATCTGTGGGAACGACTACTTCTCAGTATTCAATATAGGAGAAACAGTCAGAGATCCGATTTATTTTTTCTAATCATGGCTGATGGAATGTCACACCAAAGCTTCACTAGCGGGAGGTCTAGTTCATCAGTCCGCACACCAGCTCGTGGGCGCGGACGGCCACCGCTCGAGAAAGGGTAAGCCTCTAGGAGGAATCCCTCATGAGTATCCAACTCGAGCAATGCGAGGTAAATGGGTCCGGAGTTGACCAACCTCCAGGTAGAGCTAAATGAGGTTCGCTCCGAACTGATAGGTGTGGCTCATTTGCAACGGAGATAACAGAACTACTGCTGGCTTTGCGTCAAGTCATATACTAGACGACATTCACGAACCATTAGCTTGGGTCAAAGGAAGGGACATTCGGGAGAACATCACCGCTCAGGCACCTATCCAAAGAGATTCGGCCAGGGGAAACGTGTCAATGCCCTCAGGGTGGGCAAATACCGATGACACTTGACAGCGGGTACCGACTACCGAACGATTAAATCTGGGCCGCGTAGAACAACATTTGATCCTCATGCTGACCTATGCAAATTCATGAATTCGAATACATCAAACCAACAGCGAAACGAACAACCAACGTCACAGCTGCAAACCCCGGGCCGAATCCAGCAATAGGTGGGGTCCAGTAAAATTTCCTCGCGACAGGGCAGGCAACTGCATCAACTCCCCAGGCAATGATAGAGATTCAGGAAGTCCTGGATACTTTCAAGAAGATGATCAACAAACTCCAAAACGACTTTGAAACCTTGCGGCAGAGTTGCAACCTAGATGACACAACCTGGGCGAAAGCAGGAGAGCGGGAAGATCCACCCTTTACAGCGTCCATCATGGAGTATGCGATGCCACCCAAGATTAAGAAACGAGATATGAAACCATATGAATGGATGGCTGACCCAGCCGACCATGTGGAGCTCTACGAGGGCTTGATGGGGCTCAACGCTGCAAGCGACGAAAGGAAGTGTCGAGCTTTTTCGGCAACTCTAAAGGGATAGGCCAAGTCTTGGTATCGACAATTGAGGCCGAACTCGATCTCATCCTGGAGGTATCTGATTACGCTTGTTTACATGCGTAAAAAGAAGGTTTTAGATGCTGTTTTTACAATGTTTCAGCTTTGTTTCGGATTTTTCTCGATCGTTTGAGTTCCAATTCATGCAAAATTCATATATTATGGTTTGTGGTTGGCTTATATTGTATTTATGACATTTTAGGACCATTTGGGAGTGCAAATTAATCAAAAGAAGCAAAAAGACGGAAAAACCATCATGGGAGGCGCCAGGCACCTGGGAAGCCTGCAGAAAAACTGGTTTTCTTCCAACTTTGCCCTTAATGAAACGCGTCTTCCAATGCGTTTTGGTGGTTCCAACCGATGCATACGTGTAGAAGAAGTGTTCCACTATCAGTTTGAGCACAATTTGGTCAGTCAAAAGAGTTGGAAATGAGTGATTCACCATCGTTTTAGGACCTACCTAACCAATTCTGCACAGCTATAAATTCCAGCAACTTCTCCACCAAAATCATCAAGCCTTGCTTCCTTCTCTTGACCATTTTTAGTGTTTCTTTGTTGCTTTCTAAGTACTTTTGAGTTCCTTTCATTAGTTGCTTTTGGTTTTTAAATCCCGAGTACTTTACATTCCTTTATTGAGCTTTGTTTTGTTTCCATTTGTACTTAGTTATTTTTCTACTTATTCAAATATATAAAAATCTAGCACTTTGCTTATCTTCCCTTTGCCTTTACTTTATTTTTAGTTAAGAGAGTTGTGTTTTTGGAGGAAAGAGCACGTGACACTCCCCCTTGCTTGAAAGAGAAGGGCGAAGCTCTCAATCCCAATAAAAACTCTCCGTTAGTTAACTTTTGTTTTTCACACATGCATTCCACATTCAACCATTTTACTTGCTGTATTTTCTTCAATATGTCTTTCTAAATTCCCGTCTCTAGCCCGGTTATGGATAGTTAGCCTTTTATGTCTAAAAAGGGTTGCTAAGAAGTAGTGTTTTTGCTTTCCATTCATTGCTCAACATGTTTTCCCAAAAAGTTAGAATTTAGAGAAGGCCACTGTAAGTCTTAACAAGTCAATACTGAAAAGGTTGCTTATTTGCATTGTCGAGTGGTTAAACCGAGGAGAGGAGCGCCTTAGACATAAGGGTTCCGCTTAAGTAGCCTAGACATAGGACCTTAACCCGAGGTTGCGACTATTTCCATCCTAAAACTAAGATATATCTCATAATAGACATATTAGGGAATGTCTTAGGACTTTGAACTTTCTTAGACATAAGTCAAGTGAGAAGCGTAGTCGTTGGTTTCTAAAGTAAAAAGCATATTGTCCTTAGCATGTCCTTGATTCTTTGTTGGCTAACTTGAAGTAGTTCGGGCTAGGTTTTATCATTCTAAGTCCAAATCCCAAATCCAAACCATTATTTGTGACCACTTCCCATTTTACAAGAATCACTCATTCCAACATTCACTATTCTTTAAAACTTTAGAGTTTGGAAATTGTTTAGAAGTCCTTGAGGATCGATACTTGGATACTCCATCCATTTTATATTACTCTGACAGGTGTGCGCTTGCATCTATATAATTGTTACCACGCTTAGCGCGTGCGTTCAGCATAAACGCCGAGTCAGTATCTAAGAAAAGTCTTCATTAATTAGTGCTTAGCCCAACATGATAGAAAGAGGCCGGATGCACATCTGATGATCATCCGACAAAAGGAAGGGGAATCAATTCAGAACTTTGTTCGACGGTTTGTGATGGAAAAAATAAAGGTAGTTCGACTGTTCAGACTATGTAGCGTGGATGATGTTCATTACCACAGTTACGAATCCAGCCTTCGCTGAGTCGTTCGCCCTATATGAGACAAAAGCCTATAACGAGGCTATTCAACGCGCAAAGAAGTACATGTATGCAGTGGAAGGGCTGAAATCCAAGCAGCTGCTCCAAACTACCTTTCGAGCTATCAAAGGAAGTAATAGCCCCCGGCCGAAGTGAGAACCATCAACAAATCACTTAATAGTCGAAAGTGTAACTATGACAGTCGTCGTCGATAAGATCCGAATCCACCAGTGATGGACCGACGATTGTGCTAGTTTGACCACTACATGCCACTCAACGCGCCATTAACGGAGCTTCTTGCCAACATAGAAAGTAGTGATTTGCACATGATGTTGGAGAGGTCGGGCAAGATGAAGCTAAGTCCAGGTAAAAGGAACCGGAACAAATACTGTAGGTTCCACCGCAATCATGGTCATGACATGTCTTATTGTTTTGAGCTGAGGGACCAGATCGAGAATTTGCTACTACAGGGATATCTGAAGAAGTATATGGGGAAAAAGGATTCTGCCTCTTCTCATGGGAAAAGGAAGTATGATCGAGCCGACAGAGACGACAAGGATCGATCGCCATCACCAAAAAAGAGGGATCAAGGTGAAAACAGACCCGCCATGATCAATACAATTTTTGGCGGACATAGTGGGGAACAATCAGGGAAAAAGCATAAATCCCTGATCCGTGAGGCTCAGCACAAGGTAAACGTCGCGTATGTCCGCCCAGCAATGGCCATAACATTCATCACAGAAGATTTGGCAGGCGTCCATCTACCGTATAACGACGCACTAGTCATCTCCCTCTTAATCGACAACGTTCAAGTAAAAAAATTCTTGATCGACGGAGGAGCGTCCACCAACATTCTTGCCATATTGACTTACTTAACACTAGGAAGGGAGAGGTCGCAGCTAAAGAAGTGCTCGACACCACTGGTCGGCTTCTCGAGGAGTCGGTGACCGCGGAAGGGTGCATCAAATTCCCTGTCTTGATCGGAGAAGGAGAAAACGGGGTTCAAAAAATCGCTGAGTTTTTTGTTGTTGACGGAGCTTCTGCGTACAACGCAATCCTAGGGAGGCTGTACATCCATGGCCTGTAGGCCGTTCCATCCACGTACCATCAGATGATGAAGTATCCAATTGAAAAGGGAGTAGGGGGTGCGAAGCAAACAAAAAGCTTCTAGAGAGTGTTATGCGACAACTTTCAAAGGAATGCAGACCTGCATAATGATAGTTGGCCAGTTGGAAGACACCCACAACAGGATTCGGCAAAATAAATGGAAAGGTGGGAAACCCAGTAGAAGAGCTTAAGCAAGTTTTGTTGTTTTCTCCTGAACGACATGTGAGTGTAGGAGCAAAGCTGCAAGCTTTGCTGAAAGCCAATTTGATTAAGTTTTTGCGAGAAAATTTTGATGTATTTGCATGGTGAAGGGACGTAAATCTCGTAGTGGAAACGACAATCTTTGTTCTTGAATTCTTAGGAACAAGAACCACAAATGAAAAAGAAAAATACAGGGATGAAAATTTTCTTTACCTTTGAAGAACCGTTCTTCAAGGAATCACCAACGAACACCAATCCGTTTCAGCACCACCGATCTTTCCGCTATCCTGTGGGAATGTTGATTTGGCTCGTGGAGCAACGATTGGAAGAATGAGCTTCAGAGAGAGACTGATTGGTTGAGAAGAGAGGAGAATGCTCTTGAAGAAGATTTCTCCCACTCCCCTGCATAATTGTAGGGGAGTGTTTTAGTATTAATATTATAATAATAATAATAATAATAAATTATAATATATATATATATATATATTAACTAAATAAATAATAAACACTTAATTATTTATTATTAAAATAGAATCATATTCTAAAATAATTTCCCTCGTATAACCTATAGTTGTAATCTACATTTTATGTATATTATTTTTAACATATAGTTTTAATATGAATCACATTCATATTAATTTTTATTTGAATCTCATTCAAATAATTTATCTCATAATATATAGTTTCAATTTAGAGTTAACCATTATTATAATGTATCAATATACATACATTTAATCCCTCGAGCAATTTGAAGAAGGTGAAAAACAGTTTTTACAGAAAAGAAAAGGATCTCCCAACGATTTCTCTCAAAATTCTCTCAATTTCTCCCTCTCTTCAATCAAGGTGCTACCACAAGCACGATCCCGAGACCCAAGAGGATAGCGAGGAAGATCCGGTGGTGGTGTTCGAGGGGAATTCACTGAAGAAATGTTCTTCAAAGGTTTGGAATTTTCCCTGTATTTTCTTCTTTAAAACTCAATTTTGTATCCCAAAAATCAGCAACGAAAATCCGTTTCCGCTCCGGGATTCACATCTCTTCAATTGGTATCAGAGCCAGGTTGCTGTTCTGATTTTTTTGGGATCAAAATTGTTAAGTTTGGTGGGTGATTTCATATTTTCTGAAATATGAGTTTGCGGATTGCAAAATTTCCGGTTTTGGGCATTTAGATAGCATGTTTCTTCGTGATTTGATCATGTAAGGGCCTGGTGTTTTGGGCATTTAGTTTCTGTATTGTTTTTGAAAGTCCGGGTCGCTCGAAAGTCGTTCGTGGCGTCGGATTGGGCGAAAATTGCAGAAAACAGCGAAGAAGACGAAGCATACTGCGCAGACAGCGCCATGGCGCTGCGGGACAGCACACAGCGCCACGACGCTGCATTGTAGCTCCATGGCGCATTGCCAGGGCGCCGCGGCGCTACTGCTGCAGCGCCGTGGCGCTGCCCTTAGGCGCCGAGGCGCTGTCCCGGGTGTTTTCGATGCGGTTCCGAGGCTCCGGTTCGCGGTTCGAGGACGGATGCAGTCAGTTTTCTTATTTTTTTATTATTTCGTTTTCTTAGGGTGCCAAAAACCGTTCCAACTTTGCTATTTAATTATTTGATGCATTATGAATGTATATTTTCATTAAAATCGTATAGCATATTGTATGCCATATAGTTTTAAAATCCCACCCTGGGTTACGTGCATTATATGTATGTTTGATTTATAGTATGTATGTATGGTCATGCATCATATAGTAGTTATAAATGTTATAATGTATGTATGCATGTTTTATTTTCATAATTAATATAAGTGTTGTATTAATTAGATGAAAATAAAGTTGCATTGAGCATGACATTATTTTGGATAATATAATTGTTATATTAATATATGCTTTCAATGCATGTTTATAGTTTTAATTTCTTAAATTTTATAAGAGTTATAAAATGTGGTAGATAGAAATTAAAATCTGTAATAAAGAGTTGCATGCAAACATAAGGTCTAAGTTGATTAATTTTAAAGGGGTTTAAAATTAATTAGACCTTAGGTTATATCTTTTAATGTGATTAGGGGGTAGTCTTTTATTTTGTTTTAACTAGGTTTAAAATGAAATAATAAA
Organism: Momordica charantia; assembly: GCF_013281855.1. NCBI lineage: Eukaryota > Viridiplantae > Streptophyta > Magnoliopsida > Cucurbitales > Cucurbitaceae > Momordica > Momordica charantia. The sequence continues at coordinate 70,719 of NW_028275279.1, forward strand.
AGACTAAATATAAAATGTTGTCTATAAGGGAACCCTGTCTAAGGAAGGTTTTGTCTAGGTTGAGGTATTAAGCTGACCGTAAGGGAATACCTCTACTTGGGAACCGACCTGGGGGTTGAATTAGTCAATATTTTATATACAAGCAATAATGTCGTTGGTTTATTAAAGTGTTTAACGAACTAAAACATTATTGTACGACTTCCGATATAATAGTTATATTGGGCCGACTAAAAATTCACTTAGTTAATTTCACTTAGCTGGGATTTATCTAAGTAATATACCCTAGTCTTAGAATACTAAGTGGGAGCAAAAGAGAATATGTAATATACAACGTATATATTTGATATACAAAGTATATATAACATATTTTACTCTCTCTCACGTTCTCCTTTAAATTCACGCTGTGAGTTCCATGCTCAGCCACGTGTCGCCCTGGGCGCGGCCTCCCTACGGAAGGTGTTTGCATGGTTCAATATCGAGGTGAATGGAGATAGTGTTCATAGTAAGTGGGAGAAGGACGTGTGACAACACATCCTGCGGTCTCCGCCATTGGTTTGCACCGTGAGGTTTCATACATGACCGACGTGTCGTCCTGGAGCGACCATCTCTACGGAGGGTTCATTGTATGGAAATCAAAACCAAGGCAAACTCCAAAAATGGATAGGAGTCTCTTAGGTTTTGCTCCGATATTTTCCTTCCCCACGACAGGATTATTGGGGTGGACCTCTGAGGTCCGAAAATGTTGGGTCACACTTACGAGGAGTTGTTAAGTTAGTTAGCAATTTCCTGACCAAATAAACGATGACTAAAATTTATAGGAATAAGAGTTATTCTGGTGTAAAATTTAGTTGAGAATGTCTCAATTCAGTGAAGGAGTACCTATCCGCCCTACGGTGGCTGTTGCTCTAAATCACTGAAGCGTCGTTGCAAAACAATTTTGTTAGGGTTCTTAATTACTTTTGCTAAAATTTTGATTGGGTTTAAAAGGCTAATGCATGAAACTAATATAGATTTGTTTTTACTTTCAGCATGTCTACTTCTATTATTGCACTCTTAGCTGCGCAAAGACTTAATGGCGAAAATTACAAACAATGGAAGTCAAACGTAAACACTATTCTCGTGATAGATGATCTTAGGTTCGTCTTGCAAGAGGATTGTCCTCAAGCTCCTGTGCCTAACGCCACTGTGGCAGTGCGCAACGCCTATGACAGGTGGATTGAGGCCAATGACAAGGCCAAGGTCTACATCTTGGCGAGCATATCTGATGTGCTTGCCAAGAAGCACGAGGACACGGTCACCGCTAAGGAGATCATGGACTTGCTGCAGAGCATGTTTGGACAACCGTCCTCACAGGCTCGACATGAAGCCCTTAAGTTCATTTACAACTCCCGCATGAAGGAGGGTTCATCAGTGCGAGAACACGTTCTCAACCTGATGGTCCACTTCAACGTGGCTGAGTCGAACGGGGCCGTCATAGACGAGCAGAGTCAGGTCAGCTTCATTCTGGAATCTCTTCCGAAGAATTTCCTGCCATTCCGCAGCAATGCGGTTATGAATAAGCTGGAGTACACTTTTACCATGCTCCTAAACGAGCTGCAGACCTACCAGTCTCTTATGAAATGTAAGGGACAAGAAGGGGAGGCAAATGTTGCCACCTCAAAGAGGTTCAACAGAGGATCGTCCTCTGGAACCAGGTCTGCACCCTTTTCTTCTGGAAGTAAGACTTTTAAGAAGAAGAAGGCTGCTGGTAAGGGGTCTAAACCTGACTCAGCTGCTGCTGCCTAGAAAGGCAAGGTCAAGGTTGCAGAGAAAGGAAAGTGTTTCCACTGCAATATGGACAGGCATTGGAAGTGCAACTGCCCAAAATACTTGGCCGAGAAGAAGAAAGCCAACGAAGGTAAATATGATTTACTTGTATTGGAAACATGTTTAATGGAGAATGATGACTCCGCCTGGATACTGGATTCAGGAGCCACTAATCACGTTTGTTCTTCATTTCAAGGAATTAGTTCCTGGAGGCAGCTTGACGCCGGAGAGATGACTCTCAAGGTCGGAACGAGAGAGGTCGTCTCAGTTGTGGCGGTAGGGGAGCTGAAGTTGTTTACAAACAAGAATATGTATATATTATTAGATAATGTGTATGTTGTTCCTAAAATTAAAAGGAACTTAATTTCAATTTCTTGTTTGTTGGAACAGATGTATTCAATTTCATTTCATTTAAATGAAGCGTTCATTTCAAGAAATAGTGTTAATATTTGTTCAGCTTTACTTGATAACAACTTGTATGTGCTAAGACCAACCATAACGAAAGCAGTTTTAAATACCGAGTTGTTTAAAAATGCTAGAACTCAAAATAAAAGGCAAAAAGTTTCTCAAAAGGAAGATACCTATCTTTGGCACTTAAGATTAGGTCACATTAATTTCAATAGGATTGGGAGGTTGGTTATGAATGGCATTCTAAGTAAGTTAGAAGATGATTCTTTACCATCATGTGAGTCTTGTCTTGAAGGCAAGATGACTAAAAGGCCTTTTACTGGAAAAGGTTATAGAGCCAAAGAGCCCTTAGAACTTGTACATTCAGACCTTTGTGGTCCGATGAATGTTAGAGCTCGAGGAGGGTATGAATACTTCATCTCTTTTATCGATGATTATTCAAGGTACGGTTATTTATACCTAATGCAACATAAGTCTGAAGCCATTGAAAAGTTCAAGGAGTACAAGACTGAAGTTGAAAATCAATTAGGTAAAACCATTAAAACACTTCGATCAGATCGGGGTGGAGAGTATATGGACTTGAGATTCCAAGACTATATGATAGAACATAGAATCACGTCCCAACTCTCAGCCCCTGGTACACCTCAACCAAACGGTGTATCAGAAAGGGGAAACAGAACCCTGTTGGACATGGTTCGATCAATTATGAGCTATGCTCAGTTGCCTAACTCGTTTTGGGGTTATGCAGTGGAGACTGCAGTTTATATTTTGAACGTAGTTCCATCAAAGAGTGTTTCTGAAACACCCTTTGAGCTATGGAAGGGTCGTAAACCTAGTTTACGTCACTTTCGCATTTGGGGATGCCCGACACAGGTGCTCATGACTAACCCGAAGAAACTGGAACCTCGTTCAAAAGTATGCCTATTCGTAGGTTACCCTAAAGAAACGAGAGGTGGTCTTTTCTTCAATCATAAAGAAAACAGAGTGTTTGTATCGACAAATGCTACTTTCTTAGAAGAAGGCCATGTTCAAGATCATAAACCACGGAGTAAGATAGTAATTAATGAGATTTCCGAAGAGGCTACAAACACGTCAACAAGAGTTGTTGATCAAACTGGCACTACAACAAGAGTTGTTGATGAAGCCAGCACATCGCGTCAGTCACATCCATCTCAAGTGTTGAGGGTGCCTCGATGTAGTGAGAGGATTGTGTCACAACCTGACCGCTACGTGAGTTTAACTGAAACTCAAGTTGTCATACCTGATGACGGCGTCAAGGATCCATTGACCTATAAGAAAGCAATGGAAGATACTGACAAGGACAAATGGGTCAAAGCAATGGACCTGGAAATGGAGTCGATGTACTTCAATTCCGTTTGGGAACTTGTAGATCAACCTGACGAGGTAAAACCATAGGGTGCAAATGGATCTACAAGCGAAAACGAGACACCGAAGGAACGGTACAGACCTATAAAGCGAGACTTGTGGCAAAAGGCTACACACAAAGGGATGAGGTGGACTATGAAGAAACCTTCTCCCCTGTAGCTATTCTTAAGTCTATTAGAATACTTTTGTCAATTGCCGCATATTATGACTATGAGATATGGCAAATGGACGTCAAGACTGCTTTTCTGAATGACAATCTTGAAGAAAGTATTTATATGTCTCAACCCGAAGGGTTCATAGAACAAGGTCAAGAGCAAAAGGTTTGCAAGCTTAAACGGTCCATATATGGATTAAAACAAGCATCTCGATCTTGGAACATAAGGTTCGATACAGCGATCAAATCTTATGGTTTTGACCAAAACGTTGATGAGCCTTGTGTATACAAGAAGATCGTCAACAACACTGTAGCCTTCTTAGTGTTGTATGTGGATGATATTTTACTCATTGGGAATGATGTAAGATACCTTACTGACATAAAGAAGTGGCTAGCGACTGAGTTCCAAATGAAGGATTTGGGAGAAGCTCAGTATGTTCTTGGCATCCAAATTCTAAGGGATCGCAAGAACAGAACGTTAGCCCTGTCTCAAGCAACTTATATCGACAAGATGCTTGCTCGATATTCGATGCAGAATTCCAAGAAAGGTTTATTACCTTTTAGGCATGAAATTCATTTGTCTAAGGAGCAGTGTCCTAAGACACCTCAAGAAGTTGAGAATATGAGACGTATACCCTATGCTTCAGCAGTGGGCATCCTGATGTACGCTATGCTGTGCACTAGGCCTGACATTTGCCATGCAGTAGGGATAGTCAGTAGGTACCAATCCAATCCATGATATGATCACTGGACTGCTGTTAAGGGAATCCTCAAGTATCTTAGGAGAACGAGGGACTACAAGCTCGTGTATGGCGCTAAGGATTTGATTCTTACAGGATACACTGACTCTGACTTCCAAACAGACAAGGATTCAAGGAAATCCACGTCGGGGTCAGTATTCACTCTTAACGGAGGAGCGGTAGTTTGGCGAAGCATCAAACAAGGATGCATCGTAGACTCCACGATGGAGGCTGAGTATGTTGCAGCTTATGAAGCAGCAAAAGAGACGGTTTGGCTTAGAAAGTTCTTGACAGATTTGGACGTCGTTCCAAACATGAACTTTCCCATCACACTTTATTGTGATAACAGTGGTGTTGTGACAGATTCTAAAGAACCTCGAAGCCATAAGAAAGGCAAACACATCGAAAGGAAGTACAACCTTATACGGGAGATAGTGCAGCGAGGAGATGTGATTGTCACGAAGATCGCTACAGAGCACAATATTGCTGATTCTTTTACAAAGGCACTCACGGCTAAAGTGTTCGAGGGCCATCTAGAAAGTCTAGGTTTACGAGCTTTGTACACTTAGTCTAGGGCAAGTGGGAGAAATGTAATTGGGTATGGTGTATGCTCTAGTTTATTGTATTTTCCCTTTGCTTTATGATAATGTATACCCCACTCGAGTTTAGTTCAAGTGGGAGTTTGTTGGGTGTGTTGCCCTAAACTCGTAGTTTGTATTTTGTAAAAACAAATGTCTATTTAATAAAGTTTTATTCAATAAATTTGTTGTTGAATCATAGCTTTGCATTGTCCAAAATCCAATAAACTAAACATCCAATGTTATCTTTGATGTAATCAGGACAGTATATATACTGGATATATAGTTGATATACGGGTATATATTTGGTATACCCCTATATATGAATGGATAATATCCCGTGAATAACCTAAAGGGTCTATAGTATATGGATAAGGCTGGGTACCTTATCCTGGCAACACTATGGATACGGCCCACTCTGTAAAGGTTACAGACGACTCGATCCAGGTCGTTCGTGTGGAGACATGTAAGTGGGGGTATCCTATACAATGAGTTTGTATAAGATCGGACCGCGAAATAGGCAATCTTTAGATGTAACACCGTTAACTAATAGGTTGCTATTTCTTACGATGACCAGACAACTCATTCTCAATCCTGAGTGAGTTATGGACTCCTGCCCGTGAGGGCTCGTCCTTTGATCTGTATGGGTGAGAGTGGCTCGAGTCGCCGACTCAACATTCCTACCATTTTGGGGACGAGACCGAGTGGGTAGCTGGGAACATAACTTCACAAGATGGAATTCACTCCTCCCCGACTTTAGGGGAGTAGATGAGTGCTCCCTTAAATGCTGACTCCGGGACTTGAACAAGGGGCCCCACCCTCTCATTGGCCGAAACGGACTTCCGGTTATTGGTTGGACCATAACCGGGTTGTTCATTAGAGGAGCAATGGTGTTTAAGGAGTAAGATGTAACTCAGGGGTAAAACGGTAATTTGACCCAACTTGAGTTACAAACACTCGTGAAGGATTGACTCGTCATTAATGGTCGTATATCCATGGACACGAAAACATTCTGCAGTGAGAAGAGTGCAATTGCGGGTCTTTAGTGGAATGACCCGTAGTTAACGAATCTAGATTAACTCGGTCAATGAGTTTGACCGATTAATCTTGCATCGTTGGAGCTTCGGATCTGTAGGTCCATTAGGTCCCCTTACTAGCTCATAACGGGTAAAAGGAGGATCAAATTTTTTTGGAAGAATTTGAATTGTTCAAATTACTTAAGGGATTATATGTATATTGATACATTATAATATATATAGTTAATTGTAAATTAAAACTATATATTATGAGAGATATTATTTGAATGAGATTCAAATAAAATTAATATGAATAAGATTCATATTAAAACTATAGGTTAAAAATAATGTGCATAAGATGTACATTAAAACTATAGGTTATACGAGAGAAATGTTTTAGAATATGATTCTAATTTTATAATAAATAATTAAGTGTTAATTATTCATGTATATATATATTTATTAATTATTAATTGGATTAATAATTATTATATTAATTAATTTGATTAATTAATCATATATATATTAATTATTATATATATATTATATATATTTTTTAATTATTATTATATATTATAATATATATATTAATATTAATATTAATATTATTATTATTAATATTAACTCCCCTTCAAAATTGCAGGGGAGTGGGAGGTGTTGTGACGTGGGGTAACTCTTCTTATTCTCCAAGTGTTGGACAAGATGAAGAACAATTTTTACAGAACAGAAAAGAAAAAGGACACCCAACGATTTCTCTCAAAATTCTCTCAATTTCTCCCTCTCTTCGATCAAGGTACTACCACAAGCATGATCCCGAGATCGAAGAGGATAGCGAGGAAGATCTGGTGGTGGTGTTCGAGGGGAATTCACTGAAGAAACGTTCTTCAAAGGTTTGGAATTTCCCCTGTATTTTCTTCTTTAAAACTCCATTTTGTATCCCGAAAATCAGCAACAAAAATCCGCTTCCGCTCTGGGATTCACATCCCTTCACCTTCAAAGACTCGAGCTTTGTCTTCAAGCCGCGTTTGATAATTTTGTTAACAGCTTCAACCTACCTGTTTGACTTCGGATGAGTTGGCGACGAGTTGAAGTAACATATGCCGAGCTGTTGACAGAATTGATTAAACCAGGCGTTGTCGAACTGCCTGCCGTTGTTGTTAATGAGAGTGTACGGTATGCTAAACTGCACACTATGTTCTTCCACATATGACTAACGACCTTCTCCTTGGTAATGGACGTCAGGGGTTCGGCCTCTACCCACTCGGTGAAATAGTCTGTCGTCACCAAGGCATACTTCAGCTGCCCATTCGCCTTTGGTAGTGGACCGATCAGATCTAGCCCCCATTGAACGAAAGGTCAAGGACTTGAGATTGGCGTCAGCATCTCAGAGGGTTGTCCCAGGACATTCGTGAAGTGCTGGCACTTGTCACACGCCGTTGCGAACTCCTTAGTTTCGCTATCAATCGTCAGCCAATAGTAGCCCTATCGGACCATCTTTGCAGCCATTGACCCAGCGCCACTGTGATTCCCACGACAACGACAAAGAGTAACCCCTCTTCTAGAGCTTGCCCTCTTGCATTATGTAATAAGCCGCTTGACGTCAGAGCTTTCTAGTCTGGCTCTGATCCACCGGAGTTAAGGCACCGGTCAGAAAATTTTTTATCGGATTCATCCATGTGGGCTGAGCTGACTGGACGTCCATTATTTCCGGCTGATCGATGGATGGCTCATCGAGTACTTCCACTGGCACCATTCTTGGTAGGTTGGTTTCATAGGCTCAGGCTAAGAGTGCTGATTACGCTTGTTTACATGCATAAAAAGAAGGTTTTAGATGCTGTTTTTACAATGTTTCAGCTTTGTTTCGGATTTTTCTCGGTCGTTTGAGTTCCAATTCATGCAAAATTCATATATTATGGTTTGTGGTTGGCTTATATTGTATTTATGACATTTTAGGACCATTTGGGAGTGCAAATTAATCAAAAGAAGCAAAAAGACGGAAAAACCATCATGGGAGGCGCCAGGCGCCTGGGAAGCCTGCAGAAAAACTGGTTTTCTTCCAACTTTGCCCTTAATGAAACGCGTCTTCCAATGCGTTTTGGTGGTTCCAACCGATGCATACGTGTAGAAGAAGTGTTCCACTATCAGTTTGAGCACGATTTGGTCAGTCAAAAGAGTTGGAAATGGGTGATTCACCATCGTTTTAGGACCTACCTAACCAATTCTGCACAGCTATAAATTCCAGCAACTTCTCCACCAAAATCATCAAGCCTTGCTTCCTTCTCTTGATCATTTTTAGTGTTTCTTTGTTGCTTTCTAAGTACTTTTGAGTTGCTTTCATTAGTTGCTTTTCGTTTTTAAATCCCGAGCACTTTACATTCTTTTATTGAGCTTTGTTTTGTTTCCATTTGTACTTAGTTATTTTCTACTTATTCAAATATATAAAAATCTAGCACTTTGCTTATCTTCCCTTTGCCTTTACTTTATTTTTAGTTAAGAGAGTTGTGTTTTTGGAGGAAAGAGCACGTGACACTCTCCCTTGCTTGAAAGAGAAGGGCGAAGCTCTCAATCCCGATAAAAATTCTCCGTTAGTTAACTTTTGTTTTTCACACATGCATTCCACATTCAACCATTTTACTTGCTGTATTTTCTTCAATATGTCTTTCTAAATTCCCGTCTCTAGCCCGGTTATGGATAGTTAGCCTTTTATGTCTAAAAAGGGTTGCTAATTAGTAGTGTTTTTGCTTTCCATTCATTGCTCAACATGTTTTCCCAAAAAGTTAGGATTTAGAGAAGGCCACTGTAAGTCTTAACAAGTCAATACTGAAAAGGTTGCTCATTTGCATTGTTGAGTGGTTAAACCGAGGAGAGGAGCGCCTTAGACATAAGGGTTCCGCTTAAGTAGCCTAGACATAGGACCTTAACCCGAGGTTGCGACTATTTCCATCCTAAAACTAAGATATCTCTCGTAATAGACATATTAGGGAATGTCTTAGGACTTTGAACTTGCTTAGACATAAGTCAAGTGAAAAGCGTAGTCGTTGGTTCCTAAAGTGAAATGCATATCGTCCTTAGCATATCCTTGATTCTTTGTTGGCTAACTTGAAGTAATTCGGGCTAGGTTTTATCATTCTAAGTCCAAATCCCAAATCCAAACCATTATTTGTGACCACTTCCCATTTTACAAGAATCACTCATTCCAACAATCACTATTCTTTAAAACTTTAGAGTTTGGAAATTGTTTAGAAGTCCTTGAGGATCGATACTTGGATACTCCGTCCATTTTATATTACTCTGACAGGTGTGCGCTTGCATCTATATAATTGTTACCACGCTTAGCGCGTGCGTTCAGCATAAACGCCCAGTCAAGTTTTTGGCGCCGTTGCCGGGGACTTTAGTTTTAAAATTATTTTCAAATTCTTTTAGTTTTTATTTTTGGTGAATTGTTGTTGGGTATAATTTCCATCCACCGTTTTTGTTCTATATTTTTGATCGTTTATCTCACAAGGGTAAGTTAAAGTGCATGAGCACAAGATCTTTTCTTCTACCCCTTGACCCTGAGATTGAGCGGACCCTTCGAAAAACTCGAAAGGAGCAAAGACTTCGAAAACAACTAGAAAAGCAAAAAGAGAGAGAAGGTGAAATCAGTCCTGAAAGTGAGGTAGAGAGTACCAGCACATCAATGGCAGATATTCCACCTCGTGATCCGGTTGATCCACCTGCTGTTAACGGTAATATGAGGGATCATGCAAGAAATGATGAATTCAACCATATCAAGATGGCGGACAACAGAGACGTGGCAATGCGAGAATATGCCGCCACGGCTTTTCAGAACTTTGATTCAGGGATAGTCAACCCTATTCCAGCCCACGCAAACTTTGAGCTTAAACCAATGATGTTCCAAATGTTGCAGACAATTGGACATTTTGGAGGGCAGGAACATGAGGATCCACATGATCATCTGAAATCATTCATTCAACGAGATAGTTGACATCCTAAATGACTTAGCTTCACACAACGAACTATGGTGTTCGCAAAGATCTAGGGCAGCACCAAAGAAGCAAGATCCAGCTGGAGTTTTGGCTCTGGACATTGTGACCTCGATGCAAAAAGAGATGGTTACAATGAACCAGAGGCTGAAAGAGATGGCATTGGGAATAAAAAAATCCATTAGCCACGCCGATACAACCTGTGCAGTCGGATTATTGCACTCCTGCCCCTGTTTGCCAAGTCAACGATCTCATTTGTTCATTTTGCAGTGAAAACCATATTTATGATAATTGTCCACATAACCCTGCTTCTGTTTTTTATGTAGGACATGGGAACAATAGGAACTTTAACCCATATTCGAACACCTACAACCCAGGTTGGAGGCACCACCCTAATTTCTCATGGGGAGGACAAGGAGGTTCGAGCGGTTTTAATCAAGGGCAGAGCCAATAGAACAAGTAGCCCTATGTTCCACCTACATAGCAATACATCCCACCACCGCAACAGCAGTACAATCAGAGAACACAGACTCCACCAGTTCAAAATAACAACTCAAATCTTGAGAATATGATGAAGGAGTACATGGCCCGAACCGACGCAGTGATACAATCCCAAGCGGCATCAATGAGGAATTTTGAGACCCAATTGAGACAGCTCGCCAATGAATTGAAGAATAGACCACAAGGTTCTTTTCCAGGCCATACTGAATTACCAAAACGAGAAGGGAAAGAACAGTGCAAAGCTGTCACCCTCAGGAGTGGACTGGCATATGATGGACCAACAATGCCAACAACAGATGTACAGATTCCGTCCACTGAACCAATTGTAAAGATACCAGAAAATCCAACAACACCAGAAAAAGAAAATATTAGAAAAGGTAATGAGGACACCCCGAGTGTTCCTCCACAGGTACAGCCTTCTTTTACTCCTACTCCCCCGTTTCCACAAAGATTAGTTAAGAAAAATAATGATTCCCAGTTTAGAAAATTTTTAGATATTTTAAAACAACTGCATATAAATATACCATTAGTAGATGCTCTAGAACAGATGCCAAATTATGCTAAGTTTTTGAAAGATATAGTTTCTAGGAAGAAAAAAATAGGAGAGCATGAACTGGTAGCCATGACAAAATGTAGTAGTGAAGCTGTAGGCAGCCCGCTACCCATGAAATGTAATGATCCTAGCAGTTTTACCATTCCATGTTCCATAGGAGGAAAAAACTTAGGTAGGGCATTATGTGATCTAGGCGCTAGCATTAATCTTATGCCATTATCAGTTTTCAAATCTTTAGGCATAGGAGAAGCTAGACCTACTACGGTTACCCTTCAACTAGCAGATAGATCTATCATAAGACCTGAGGGAAAGATAGAAGATGTTTTAGTCCAGGTGGACAAATTCATTTTCCCTGCGGACTTTATCATTCTAGATTGCGAGGCAGACTTAGACGTTCCCATTATTTTGGGAAGACCATTTCTAGCCACTGGGGATACAGTTTTTAATGTGAGGAAGGGAGAAATTACAATGAGGGTAAATAATGAAGAAGTTAAATTTAACGTTCTAGACGCCATGAAATTACCAGGAGACTTTGAAGAGTGCTCTGCTATAAATAGCTTGAATCCTGTTATGTTTGATGAGTTTTATGACTTATTAGTTACAGAGATTGAAGAAGAGCTTGATAAGATAGCAGAAGGACCAGAAGATGTGGCTAGTCCTATTGAAAAAATACAAAAACAAGAATGCAAGTCGTTACTTCCGTCCATAGTGGAACCACCCACGTTGGAGCAGAAGCCATTGCCGTCGCATTTGAAATATGCGTATCTAGGGGATAACGACACTTTACCAGTTATTATAGCTTCCAATTTATCACCTACTAATGAATATTCTTTATTGCAGATTTTGGAGAAGCACAAAAAGGCCATTGGATGGACGATAGCAGATATCCGAGGGATAAGCCCGGCCTTTTGCATGCACAAAATTCTATTGGAAGAAGATGCTAAGAACTCTATTAAGAGTCAAAGGCGGTTGAACCCGAAGATGAAAGAGGTTGTAAGGAAAGAAATTCTTAAATGGCTTGACGCCGGTGTTATATACCCAATATCCGACAGCAGCTGGGTAAGCCCAGTACAGTGTGTACCAAAGAAAGGGGGTATAACCGTGGTGGCCAACGAGGAGAATGAGCTCATCTCAACCCGAACTGTGAGCGGGTGGAGAGTTTGCATTGATTATCGCAAACTCAACAAGGTAACGAAGAAAGACCATTTTCCTCTCCCGTTTATTGACCAGATGCTCGACCGTCTGGCAGGTAAGGATTTCTATTGTTTTTTAGATGGATATTCGGGTTATAATCAAATTACTATTGCTCCAGAAGACCAAGAGAAGACAACATTTACGTGTCCGTATGGTACGTTCGCTTTTAGGCGAATGCCCTTTGGACTATGCAATGCACCCGCGACTTTTCAGAGGTGTATGATGGCCATCTTCTCTGACATGGTAGAAAATATTCTAGAAGTTTTTATGGATGACTTTTCTGTTTTTGGAAATTCTTTCGACGCTTGTTTAGTTAATTTGGAGAGAGTATTGGAGAGATGTGAACAAACAAACCTAGTCCTAAATTGGGAGAAGTGTCATTTCATGGTACAAGAGGGTATTGTTTTGGGTCACAAAATTTCCAAGCAAGGAATAGAGGTAGACCACGCTAAGATAGACATCATTTCAAAGCTATCTCCTCCTACAAATGTCAAAGGGATTAGAAGTTTTTTAGGGCATGGGGGATTTTACCGCCGCTTTATAAAAGACTTTGCTAAAATGTCTAAACCCTTGTGTCAATTGTTAGACCATGATAGACCATTTGTTTTTTATGATGACTGTTTAAAATCATTTGAAATGTTGAAAGTTGCTCTAAGTTCAGCTCCTATAATTATCGAACCTAATTGGGATTTACCTTTTGAGCTCATGTGTGATGCCAGTGATTATGCAATAGGAGCTATGTTAGGACAACGTAAAAACAAGATCTTGCATCCTGTGTATTATGCTAGTAAGACTCTGACCGGTGCACAACTCAATTACACTACTACTGAAAAGGAACTGTTAGCAGTTGTGTTCGCCTTTGATAAGTTTAGGTCTTACTTGATAGGCACAAAAGTCATTGTTTTTACTGACCATTCTGCTTTAAAATATTTATTTGCTAAAAAGATGCTAAACCACGTTTGATACGGTGGATTTTGTTACTTCAAGAGTTTGATATTGAAGTTAGGGACAGGAAGGGTACTGAAAACCAAGTTGCTGATCACCTGTCTAGATTGGAATCCCCGCTCTGTGATGATGGAACTGTTATACGTGAACAGTTTATTGACGAGCAACTCTTGCGAGTTGATTCAGTTCCGTGGTATGCCGATATAGCAAATTATTTGGTAAGTCGAATAGTTCCTTATGAGTTCAACAAGCAACAGGTAAAGAAATTTCTAAATGAAGTTCGATGTTATCGTTGGGATGAGCCTTTTTTATATAAGCTAGGACCTGACAATATCTTACGCAGGTGTGTCGCAGAAGAAGAGCACGAGGCAATATTAGACGCTTGTCATATGTCTCCATATGGAGGACATTTTGCAGGACACAAAACCGCAGCCAAAGTTTTGCAAAGTGGGTTCTTTTGGCCCACTCTGTTCAAAGATGCACATAAGTTTGCCCAGGTTTGTGACAAATGCCAACGGACAGGTAATATATCTAAACGCCACGAAATGCCTCAAACCCCGATCCTGGAGATTGAAATATTTGATGTGTGGGGCATAGATTTTATGGGTCCATTTCCATCTTCTAATGGTAAGCTTTATATATTGTTAGCAGTAGATTATGTTTCGAAATGGATAGAAGCCATTGCAACTGCTACCAATGATTTCAAAGTTGTCATTCGTTTTCTGCAAAAGCACATTTTTACGCGTTATGGAACCCCGCGTTGTCTGATAAGCGATGGGGGGCTCATTTTGTGAATAGGTCTATGCAAAAGTTGCTGACTAAATACAATGTGCGTCATAGGGTTGCAACAGCATATCATCCTCAGTCGAATGGGTTAGCCGAAATATCTAATAGGGAGATAAAAAACATTTTAGAAAAAACTGTAAATCTTAACCGTAGGGATTGGTCTTTTAAGCTTGATGATTCACTTTGGGCATATAGGACAGCATTTAAGACCCCCCTCGGCATGTCCCCCTATAGGCTAGTTTTTGGAAAAGCATGTCATTTGCCTCTTGAGCTAGAATATAAAGCATTTTGGGCTACTAAGAAATTAAATTTTGATTTGTTGGCTGCAGGTGAAGCGAGGAAGTTACAATTGTTGGAATTAGAAGAACACAGGCACTTTTCTTATGAGAATGCTAAGTTGTTTAAGGAAAAAACTAAACAGTGGCATGATAGGCGTCTTCGGCCGAACAATCTTCAAGAAGGTGATCTGGTTCTGTTATTCAACTCTAGGTTGAAACTTTTCCCTGGAAAACTTAAGTCTAGATGGTCTGGTCCCTTTCAAATTTTTAAAGTCTACCCATATGGGGTAGTGGATCTAGTTGACTTTAAGGGAAATGATTTTAAAGTAAATGGGCAGAGACTTAAGCCGTATTTTGGAGAACCAGTGGATAAAGGAAAAACCTCTATTCAACTTTCAGGTCAATAAATTTTTGCGAAAAATATTTTTTTCCTTCTTATCCGTTTTTGAAAGAACACAAGTAAAGGAAGGAAGTCTTTGTATCTTGTATTTTCTTTTGTTTAATTATAAAGTTTTTCTTATTAAGAGAATGTTTGTGAAAACGTTGAAAAAAAAAAGAAAAGAAAACGTTGAAAAAAAAATAAATCACGCAGGCGCCTGGCGCCTGCCCTGTTTTTCCAGCATTTCGAAAACTCTCAAGTTCGAGAAGTCGTGCAACATATCTACAACTTAAGGGCTTCATTGGATTTTGCGGTTTTACCTTCATGGCCTCCAGCGCTAGCTGCTATCCTTGGTCATCCATCTCCCAGTATTGACACTGATCCTAGTCCACAACCTCCGACTTCATGAAGGGGAGGTTCCTTCTTTGCTATTTTTTGTGTTTTCTTCTTTTGGTTAATGACGTAGTTTGCATATTCTAGCATTACTACGCATGTTTTTTTTTTGTATTGATTATGTTTCGAGCTCAGTTGAAGCATGAATAAATTACTATCGTTTATCTGCTGATCACTTAAAGTATGCCTTCACTTAACCTTAGTTTAGCTTTTCACATGCCTATTTTGAAGCATCTGTGCTGTGCATGTGATTTCATGTCGATGATGATTATAAGAGATTGTTGAGTTTTCTGTTCTATGTCTGACTAAGCTTTGAGCTATTTCCGTTGTTTATGTGATAAACTCATTTTCTTTTATGTCTTTTTGATCTTTACAGACTTTAAGCTTTTTCTTTGCCCCTATATAGGAAGTCCTTGTCCTTTTTACTGTTAAGCCTTTTTTTCATCTGATGCAAAAGTCTTTTCCCAGTGAGGACACTGTCTCTCTTAAGTTTGGGGGGGACAGTCGTTGTGTCAGTCGTTGTTTCAGAAAGATAAGGTGTTATTTATATTTGAAAAATCATGCTATTTTCTTTTGAAAAAGAGTCAGTTGGAAAAACAAATGCTATTAAAAAAAGAAAGTGTTGAAAAGAAAAAAAAAAAAAACACAACAAACAATAAAAAAAATTTGCAAAAGAGTAAAAAGAGTCTTGTTGAGAGAAAATAAGAGTGGGGAAAAGACTTGTGTTAGAAAGAAAAGAGCGGTAAAAACAATGAGAGTTAAAGAAAATGTATTTATGATTCCCGAGTCCTACTGTAGACACCCATTTAGTTTTAGGTTGGGTGTTGACTTTGAAAATAGCAGTAAAGATGGTGATAGGTGACTTCGTGTTTCTCATTGTCGTCGTTTTATGACCTAGCTGTTAGTTCAAAGTCTTTCTACGAGTAGCTGTGGTTGAAACCGATGTTAGTGTGTGGAAACCTCAGGGGCTAGTAGCCGGTCTGTCAGATGTAAAAGTCTTAGTGTAAGGAGGGAGTGTGCAGATTCCTTAGGGGTATTTGAAAACATTTTCTGTTTTTGAAAGAGAAAAAAGATTTTGAAAGAAAAAGTTTTTATCATTTCAAACTTGGTTTATAGTGACTAAGTTTACAAAGGCAATAGAATGGTAGGCTCTGACATCTTTTCCTTGAGACAATTTATGATTGAACATCTCGGTTGCTTTTGCTTTTCCTTGTCCATGTGTTAGAAAGCTGATTAAAGTTGCTAAGTTTTGCTTGAGGACAAGCAAAAAGTTAAGTTTGGGGGTGTGATTACGCTTGTTTACATGCAACATAAGTCAATTTCTTGTTTGTTGGAACAGATGTATTCAATTTCATTTCATTTAAATGAAGCGTTCATTTCAAGAAATAGTGTTAATATTTGTTCAGCTTTACTTGATAACAACTTGTATGTGCTAAGACCAACCATAACGAAAGCAGTTTTAAATACCGAGTTGTTTAAAAATGCTAGAACTCAAAATAAAAGGCAAAAAGTTTCTCAAAAGGAAGATACCTATCTTTGGCACTTAAGATTAGGTCACATTAATTTCAATAGGATTGGGAGGTTGGTTATGAATGGCATTCTAAGTAAGTTAGAAGATGATTCTTTACCATCATGTGAGTCTTGTCTTGAAGGCAAGATGACTAAAAGGCCTTTTACTGGAAAAGGTTATAGAGCCAAAGAGCCCTTAGAACTTGTACATTCAGACCTTTGTGGTCCGATGAATGTTAGAGCTCGAGGAGGGTATGAATACTTCATCTCTTTTATCGATGATTATTCAAGGTACGGTTATTTATACCTAATGCAACATAAGTCTGAAGCCATTGAAAAGTTCAAGGAGTACAAGACTGAAGTTGAAAATCAATTAGGTAAAACCATTAAAACACTTCGATCAGATCGGGGTGGAGAGTATATGGACTTGAGATTCCAAGACTATATGATAGAACATAGAATCACGTCCCAACTCTCAGCCCCTGGTACACCTCAACCAAACGGTGTATCAGAAAGGGGAAACAGAACCCTGTTGGACATGGTTCGATCAATTATGAGCTATGCTCAGTTGCCTAACTCGTTTTGGGGTTATGCAGTGGAGACTGCAGTTTATATTTTGAACGTAGTTCCATCAAAGAGTGTTTCTGAAACACCCTTTGAGCTATGGAAGGGTCGTAAACCTAGTTTACGTCACTTTCGCATTTGGGGATGCCCGACACAGGTGCTCATGACTAACCCGAAGAAACTGGAACCTCGTTCAAAAGTATGCCTATTCGTAGGTTACCCTAAAGAAACGAGAGGTGGTCTTTTCTTCAATCATAAAGAAAACAGAGTGTTTGTATCGACAAATGCTACTTTCTTAGAAGAAGGCCATGTTCAAGATCATAAACCACGGAGTAAGATAGTAATTAATGAGATTTCCGAAGAGGCTACAAACACGTCAACAAGAGTTGTTGATCAAACTGGCACTACAACAAGAGTTGTTGATGAAGCCAGCACATCGCGTCAGTCACATCCATCTCAAGTGTTGAGGGTGCCTCGATGTAGTGAGAGGATTGTGTCACAACCTGACCGCTACGTGAGTTTAACTGAAACTCAAGTTGTCATACCTGATGACGGCGTCAAGGATCCATTGACCTATAAGAAAGCAATGGAAGATACTGACAAGGACAAATGGGTCAAAGCAATGGACCTGGAAATGGAGTCGATGTACTTCAATTCCGTTTGGGAACTTGTAGATCAACCTGACGAGGTAAAACCATAGGGTGCAAATGGATCTACAAGCGAAAACGAGACACCGAAGGAACGGTACAGACCTATAAAGCGAGACTTGTGGCAAAAGGCTACACACAAAGGGATGAGGTGGACTATGAAGAAACCTTCTCCCCTGTAGCTATTCTTAAGTCTATTAGAATACTTTTGTCAATTGCCGCATATTATGACTATGAGATATGGCAAATGGACGTCAAGACTGCTTTTCTGAATGACAATCTTGAAGAAAGTATTTATATGTCTCAACCCGAAGGGTTCATAGAACAAGGTCAAGAGCAAAAGGTTTGCAAGCTTAAACGGTCCATATATGGATTAAAACAAGCATCTCGATCTTGGAACATAAGGTTCGATACAGCGATCAAATCTTATGGTTTTGACCAAAACGTTGATGAGCCTTGTGTATACAAGAAGATCGTCAACAACACTGTAGCCTTCTTAGTGTTGTATGTGGATGATATTTTACTCATTGGGAATGATGTAAGATACCTTACTGACATAAAGAAGTGGCTAGCGACTGAGTTCCAAATGAAGGATTTGGGAGAAGCTCAGTATGTTCTTGGCATCCAAATTCTAAGGGATCGCAAGAACAGAACGTTAGCCCTGTCTCAAGCAACTTATATCGACAAGATGCTTGCTCGATATTCGATGCAGAATTCCAAGAAAGGTTTATTACCTTTTAGGCATGAAATTCATTTGTCTAAGGAGCAGTGTCCTAAGACACCTCAAGAAGTTGAGAATATGAGACGTATACCCTATGCTTCAGCAGTGGGCATCCTGATGTACGCTATGCTGTGCACTAGGCCTGACATTTGCCATGCAGTAGGGATAGTCAGTAGGTACCAATCCAATCCATGATATGATCACTGGACTGCTGTTAAGGGAATCCTCAAGTATCTTAGGAGAACGAGGGACTACAAGCTCGTGTATGGCGCTAAGGATTTGATTCTTACAGGATACACTGACTCTGACTTCCAAACAGACAAGGATTCAAGGAAATCCACGTCGGGGTCAGTATCCACTCTTAACGGAGGAGCGGTAGTTTGGCGAAGCATCAAACAAGGATGCATCGTAGACTCCACGATGGAGGCTGAGTATGTTGCAGCTTATGAAGCAGCAAAAGAGACGGTTTGGCTTAGAAAGTTCTTGACAGATTTGGACGTCGTTCCAAACATGAACTTTCCCATCACACTTTATTGTGATAACAGTGGTGTTGTGACAGATTCTAAAGAACCTCGAAGCCATAAGAAAGGCAAACACATCGAAAGGAAGTACAACCTTATACGGGAGATAGTGCAGCGAGGAGATGTGATTGTCACGAAGATCGCTACAGAGCACAATATTGCTGATTCTTTTACAAAGGCACTCACGGCTAAAGTGTTCGAGGGCCATCTAGAAAGCCTAGGTTTACGAGCTTTGTACACTTAGTCTAGGGCAAGTGGGAGAAATGTAATTGAGTATGGTGTATGCCCTAGTTTATTGTATTTTCCCTTTGCTTTATGATAATGTATACCCCACTCGAGTTTAGTTCAAGTGGGAGTTTGTTGGGTGTGTTGCCCTAAACTCGTAGTTTGTATTTTGTAAAAACAAATGTCTATTTAATAAAGTTTTATTCAATAAATTTGTTGTTGAATCATAGCTTTGCATTGTCCAAAATCCAATAAACTAAACATCCAATGTTATCTTTGATGTAATCAGGACAGTATATATACTGGATATATAGTTGATATACGGGGTATATATTTGGTATACCCCTGATATATGAATGGATAATATCCCGTAAATAACCTAAAGGGTCTATAGTATATGGATAAGGCTGGGTACCTTATCCTGGCAACACTATGGATACGGCCCACTCTGTAAAGGTTACAGACGACTCGATCCAGGTCGTTCGTGTGGAGACATGTAAGTGGGGGTATCCTATACAATGAGTTTGTATAAGATCGGACCGCGAAATAGGCAATCTTTAGATGTAACACCGTTAACTAATAGGTTGCTATTTCTTACGATGACCAGACAACTCATTCTCAATCCTGAGTGAGTTATGGACTCCTGCCCGTGAGGGCTCGTCCTTTGATCTGTATGGGTGAGAGTGGCTCGAGTCGCCGACTCAACATTCCTACCATTTTGGGGACGAGACCGAGTGGGTAGCTGGGAACATAACTTCACAAGATGGAATTCACTCCTCCCCGACTTTAGGGGAGTAGATGAGTGCTCCCTTAAATGCTGACTCCGGGACTTGAACAAGGGGCCCCACCCTCTCATTGGCCGAAAGGGACTTCCAGTTATTGGTTGGACCATAACCGGGTTGTTCATTAGAGGAGCAATGGTGTTTAAGGAGTAAGATGTAACTCAGGGGTAAAACGGTAATTTGACCCAACTTGAGTTACAAACACTCGTGAAGGATTGACTCGTCATTAATGGTCGTATATCCATGGACACGAAAACATTCTGCAGTGAGAAGAGTGCAATTGCGGGTCTTTAGTGGAATGACCCGTAGTTAACGAATCTAGATTAACTCGGTCAATGAGTTTGACCGATTAATCTTGCATCGTTGGAGCTTCGGATCTGTAGGTCCATTAGGTCCCCTTACTAGCTCATAACGGGTAAAAGGAGGATCAAATTTTTTTGGAAGAATTTGAATTGTTCAAATTACTTAAGGGATTATATGTATATTGATACATTATCATATATATAATTAATTGTAAATTAAAACTATATATTATGAGAGATATTATTTGAATGAGATTCAAATAAAATTAATATGAATAAGATTCATATTAAAACTATAGGTTAAAAATAATGTGCATAAGATGTACATTAAAACTATAGGTTATACGAGAGAAATGTTTTAGAATATGATTCTAATTTTATAATAAATAATTAAGTGTTAATTATTCATGTATATATATATTTATTAATTATTAATTGGATTAATAATTAATTATATTAATTAATTTGATTAATTAATCATATATATATTAATTATTATATATATATTATTATATAAATTTTTTAATTATTATTATATATTATAATATATATATTAATATTAATATTAATATTATTATTATTAATATTAACTCCCCTTCAAAATTGCAGGGGAGTGGGAGGTGTTGTGACGTGGGGTAACTCTTCTTATTCTCCAAGTGTTGGACAAGATGAAGAACAATTTTTACAGAACAGAAAAGAAAAAGGACACCCAACGATTTCTCTCAAAATTCTCTCAATTTCTCCCTCTCTTCGATCAAGGTACTACCACAAGCATGATCCCGAGATCGAAGAGGATAGCGAGGAAGATCTGGTGGTGGTGTTCGAGGGGAATTCACTGAAGAAACGTTCTTCAAAGGTTTGGAATTTCCCCTGTATTTTCTTCTTTAAAACTCCATTTTGTATCCCGAAAATCAGCAACAAAAATCCGCTTCCGCTCTGGGATTCACATCCCTTCACCTTCAAAGACTCGAGCTTTGTCTTCAAGCCGCGTTTGATAATTTTGTTAACAGCTTCAACCTACCTGTTTGACTTCGGATGAGTTGGCGACGAGTTGAAGTAACATATGCCGAGCTGTTGACAGAATTGATTAAACCAGGCGTTGTCGAACTGCCTGCCGTTGTTGTTAATGAGAGTGTACGGTATGCTAAACTGCACACTATGTTCTTCCACATATGACTAACGACCTTCTCCTTGGTAATGGACGTCAGGGGTTCGGCCTCTACCCACTCGGTGAAATAGTCTGTCGTCACCAAGGCATACTTCAGCTGCCCATTCGCCTTTGGTAGTGGACCGATCAGATCTAGCCCCCATTGAACGAAAGGTCAAGGACTTGAGATTGGCGTCAGTATCTCAGAGGGTTGTCCCAGGACATTCGTGAAGTGCTGGCACTTGTCACACGCCGTTGCGAACTCCTTAGTTTCGCTATCAATCGTCAGCCAATAGTAGCCCTATCGGACCATCTTTGCAGCCATTGACCCAGCGCCACTGTGATTCCCACGACAACGACAAAGAGTAACCCCTCTTCTAGAGCTTGCCCTCTTGCATTATGTAATAAGCCGCTTGACGTCAGAGCTTTCTAGCCTGGCTCTGATCCACCGGAGTTAAGGCACCGGTCAGAAAATTTTTTATCGGATTCATCCATGTGGGCTGAGCTGACTGGACGTCCATTATTTCCGGCTGATCGATGGATGGCTCATCGAGTACTTCCACTGGCACCATTCTTGGTAGGTTGGTTTCATAGGCTCAGGCTAAGAGTGCTGATTACGCTTGTTTACATGCATAAAAAGAAGGTTTTAGATGCTGTTTTTACAATGTTTCAGCTTTGTTTCGGATTTTTCTCGGTCGTTTGAGTTCCAATTCATGCAAAATTCATATATTATGGTTTGTGGTTGGCTTATATTGTATTTATGACATTTTAGGACCATTTGGGAGTGCAAATTAATCAAAAGAAGCAAAAAGACGGAAAAACCATCATGGGAGGCGCCAGGCGCCTGGGAAGCCTGCAGAAAAACTGGTTTTCTTCCAACTTTGCCCTTAATGAAACGCGTCTTCCAATGCGTTTTGGTGGTTCCAACCGATGCATACGTGTAGAAGAAGTGTTCCACTATCAGTTTGAGCACGATTTGGTCAGTCAAAAGAGTTGGAAATGGGTGATTCACCATCGTTTTAGGACCTACCTAACCAATTCTGCACAGCTATAAATTCCAGCAACTTCTCCACCAAAATCATCAAGCCTTGCTTCCTTCTCTTGATCATTTTTAGTGTTTCTTTGTTGCTTTCTAAGTACTTTTGAGTTGCTTTCATTAGTTGCTTTTCGTTTTTAAATCCCGAGCACTTTACATTCTTTTATTGAGCTTTGTTTTGTTTCCATTTGTACTTAGTTATTTTCTACTTATTCAAATATATAAAAATCTAGCACTTTGCTTATCTTCCCTTTGCCTTTACTTTATTTTTAGTTAAGAGAGTTGTGTTTTTGGAGGAAAGAGCACGTGACACTCTCCCTTGCTTGAAAGAGAAGGGCGAAGCTCTCAATCCCGATAAAAACTCTCCGTTAGTTAACTTTTGTTTTTCACACATGCATTCCACATTCAACCATTTTACTTGCTGTATTTTCTTCAATATGTCTTTCTAAATTCCCGTCTCTAGCCCGGTTATGGATAGTTAGCCTTTTATGTCTAAAAAGGGTTGCTAAGAAGTAGTGTTTTTGCTTTCCATTCATTGTTCAACATGTTTTCCCAAAAAGTTAGGATTTAGAGAAGGCCACTGTAAGTCTTAACAAGTCAATACTGAAAAGGTTGCTCATTTGCATTGTTGAGTGGTTAAACCGAGGAGAGGAGCGCCTTAGACATAAGGGTTCCGCTTAAGTAGCCTAGACATAGGACCTTAACCCGAGGTTGCGACTATTTCCATCCTAAAACTAAGATATCTCTCGTAATAGACATATTAGGGAATGTCTTAGGACTTTGAACTTGCTTAGACATAAGTCAAGTGAAAAGCGTAGTCGTTGGTTCCTAAAGTGAAATGCATATCGTCCTTAGCATATCCTTGATTCTTTGTTGGCTAACTTGAAGTAATTCGGGCTAGGTTTTATCATTCTAAGTCCAAATCCCAAATCCAAACCATTATTTGTGACCACTTCCCATTTTACAAGAATCACTCATTCCAACATTCACTATTCTTTAAAACTTTAGAGTTTGGAAATTGTTTAGAAGTCCTTGAGGATCGATACTTGGATACTCCGTCCATTTTATATTACTCTGACAGGTGTGCGCTTGCATCTATATAATTGTTACCACGCTTAGCGCGTGCGTTCAGCATAAACGCCCAGTCAAGTGCCAGCGCATTGGCGTTAGAGTTTTCTGACCTTGGCACTTGTCGAATCACATAATCTTCGAACTGGGTGAGGAGCTCCCGAGCTTTATTCAGATATCTTTCCGTACGAGCATCCTTCGCTTGGTATTCCTCGGTCACCTAGCTAACAATTAGCTGCGAATCGCTGATGATTAAAGGATGTTTCACGCCCATCCCCTAGCAAACCTTAGCCCAGCTATCAACGTCTCGTACTCGACTTCGTTATTCGAAGCTTTGAAGTTAAACCGGAGTGCATACTCAAACCGAAGATCATCGGGGCCAAGGAGCAAGATGTCTGCCCCACAGCCCTTCTCACTGGACGAGCCGTCTACGTAAAGTGTCAATTGGTCACGGTCGTCGGCCCACTGCCTAGTCGGAGTTAGCTTGGCAACAAAGTGTGTTGCGGCTTGACCTTTCATTGTTGTCCTAAGCTCGAAGGCGATGTCGTATTCACTAAGTTCCAGGGCCCACTTCATCAAACAACCTGACGTTTCGGGCTTGTAGATGATCTGCCTCCGGGGAAAGTTTGTCAAAATAGCTATTTTATGAGCTTGGAAGTACGGTCGCAAACGATGTGCCAATGTCACCAATGCTAGGGCCAGCTTCTCAACACAGAGGTAGTGGGCCTTGGCCTCGGTCATTGACTTGCTTGTGTAGTAAACAGGGTTCTGTCGTCCTTCCACCTCCTTTACGAGGATCGAGCTGACCGTCTTTTCTGACACGGCCAGGTATAAATAGAGAATGTCACTAGGCAGCGGCTTGGACAACAGCGGGGCCGTGCTGAGGTACTGCTTTAACTGCTGAAGTGTAGCTTCACAATCGTCAGGTCATTCGAAGCAACCTTTCTATCTTAATGTTTGGAAGAAGAGAAGGCACTTGTCGGTGGAGCGAGATGCAAAGCGATTCAGAACCGCCAGGCGACCATTCAGCCTCTGAAGTTTCTTGACATTCTTCGCTGCTTCCATCTTGAGGACTGCCCTAATCTTGTCTCTATTGGCTTCAATTCCCTGTTCATGGACCATGAATCCGAGGATTTTTCCCCACGAAACCTCAAAAGCGCACTTACTCATCTAATACTTTCGAAGTACACCGAAGGCTTCTACTAGGTCGGCCAGATGCGAGCTAGTCTGCTTGCTCTTGACCAACATGTCGTCCACATACACCTTCATGTTGCGTCCGATCTGTTTGACGAACATCATGTTGACCATTCGTTAGTATGACGTTGTAGCAATACAGCCTTTGGTCGGTGACAAATGACGTGTGCTCTTGATCAGGGGCATGCATCCGGATCTGGTTGTATCTGGAGTAGGCATCCATGAAAGAGAGTAGCTCGTGCCCTACCGTCACGTCGATGATCTGATCTATGCAAGGGAGGGGAAAATTATCTTTCGAGCATGCCTTATTGAGGCTCGTAAAGTCAATACAGACGCGCCACTTTCCGTTAGACTTCTTAACTAAAACGACATTAGAAAGCCACGCAGGGTAATGAACTTCTCTTATGAAATTAGCTCCTTAATAAATTTTCCTACGAAACAAACATGGCTATCTGAAAATGTCGGACATCTAAAATTCTGGGCATCTAAAATTCCAGACATGGGTAGATGTCGAGCATCTATATTCCTAAAAAACGAACGGCCCCTTATAGGAATATGGAGTTCAAATAATTGACTTTTTGGATGCCAATAATTAAGGGTCCGTTTGATAACCATTTCGTTTTTTGTTTTTGTATTTTTTAGTTTTTGGTTTTCTGTTTTTAAAAAATAAAAACCATATATATGTTTCATAACTATTTTTTGTTTTTTGATTTTAAAAAACATAAAAAACAGAAAATCAAACATGTTTGATAACCATTTTTAGTTTCTGTTTCTAAAAGTTAGAAAATTGAAAATACATATTAGAAAGAGAACATTTTATGTAGAGTAGATATGACAATGGTGTGAGTGCGAGTCAGCATGCTCTCCTTCATTCTCGTGCTCGTGAAAATTTTTAATCCCCATCTCCACCTCGTTCTTCAGTCTGAGGATGTTCTCGAGAAAAATTATCGATTTTATAATTGCTTTTAATTATTCTTAGAATTTAAAAAATAAAAAATTATAATAAATATATAGTAATTATTTAAAAGATTGAATAATCGGGGTCGGGACATGCATTTCCTATTTTTGGGGCCTGACCCTGTGGAAATTTTTATCATCCCTAACGTAGAGACAAGAAAATACAAGTTTAGAGAGATGTAAATAAATTTTTGGAAGATAAATTTTAGAGAGATAAATAAAAAGAATTAGAAAAAAATAGTCAAGGAAAAGTTAAAGACAAAAAGAGAAAAAATTTAGAGAAGAAAAATTAAAGTTGGAAGGAAAAGATATGTTAAAGAAAAAAAGAGATTAGAAAGAAAGAGAAAAATTATAGTAGAAAAAAATTTAGAGATAAAAATAAGATTCAAAATATAATTTTTAGAGAAAATAAATAAATACATAGATATATAAAAATTTTGAACAAGAAAAAAATATATAATTTTTAGAGATAAAAATAAATTAAGAATAAAAAGAAAAGTTATAAAAGAGAGAAAAAAAAAGTTTGGAAAAATATTAAATTTTTAGAGAGAGCAATGGAAATGATCTATTAGAAAAAATATAGAAAATAAAAATACATAGAGATGAAAATTTGAAGAGAGACAAATAATAATAAATATTTAATATAGGAAAATTTCAATGAGAAAAATAAATTTTATAGAAAGAAATTTAAGAAGAAAAAAAATTATAGAGTTAGAAAGAAATTTTCTAGATAAATGTGGAGAAAAAAGTAAAATCTATTTTTGAATGTTAAACAATAAATTGAGTTGGTTATCAAACTGTTTTTAGAAAACTAAAATCAAAAATCAAAAACTAAAAATGTAATGGTTATAAATCGAGCCCTCAATGTCTTATTCGTTGAACTATCTTTGAGTGAATTTTTTTTAAATAATGTTTTTATTTAAACTTATTTTTAAAATTATGCTGCATTAATTAAATTAAAGAAAAATCGCTTCTTTTTAAACTTATTCCAAAAATAATACTTTTGAAATTAGTGAAAAAATATTGCATTAAATAAAATTAAAGAAAAAATGCTTCTTTACTTAGCTTGTTGTTAGAATTCATATATATGAATTAAATTTATCCAACGGCTTAAGTTTTTAGGTTGAGTGGTAGTTCATTCATCCTAAGATGGTATCAGATCCAAATGCCCTGTTTTCGAACTCCTGTATTGTTGTTTTTTGCGACGGTGGTTTTGGGTCCATTGGCAAAAATGATGTCGTGGATTCTCATGCTTCTTGAGCCATATTTGCAGAAGAAAGAACCAAAGTTACTTGTGGGAGAGAGCTGCGAGAGAGCGGTAGGGGAGTTTCCCAATTTGATGGAGATTGCCAGAAAAAAATAAAAAAGGGAAGATTTGGCAACGATGGAGGCAAATTTTTTGTTTTTTTGGGACTAAGGAAAAAATTGAGAAAAATGATCAAGGATAAGAAGAGAAGGGAAATATTAACATATTGAACTGAATTTCTTCCTCCATCAAATTGCAAATTCGTATGAGCTATGAGCTCTAGTTATTGTATTTTATTGAGATAGTTTACAACAAATTGATTTAGTTTGTTATTGTACAGTTGTACCAGTTGCATTTCTATTTATGTCACATTATATTAGTGACACTTGTTTATATAGAGGGCATTTGTATTCATTTACAATTAATGAGAATACATTTTCCTCATTTCAATCTTAATATGGTATCAGTAGTGTTTGGGGAAGAGAATACCCTGGACACGTGGAGGACCCCTATTGGTGCTCCAAGATGACTCATGAGTCATGCCCAGCTCGGACCGCCGAGATCACCACCACCAGCGTTGACAGATGCTAAGTATGAGGGCCGAGGTGAACCTGGCCGAGGTCCGACCTACCGGGAAGCTCGGTAGGGGCCGATGTGAGCTACTGTCAGCGGCGTGATTGTCGGGTGTAACCGTCGGTCCCGAGATTACCGGGTGTAACCGTTACGAGATTAGCGGGACTACCACCCATAAGTAGAGGACCTCACTCCACGATCAGGTACGATGATTTCTGACCTTGAACTAAACTGAGAATCCGACCTATACTGACTTGATCGTTGGAGTGCTCACCTTTTTGTGCAGGTCCGCCCAAGTATTCAGATCGGTCCGGAGGCCAAGTTCGAGCTGCAATCTGAAATACACTGTTGTGCATATCCTTGCATAAACAAGTAGTATCCAATTTTCTCCTCTTTCCTCTATGAATTGCTCTCCTTTATCATGTCGTTGATCTCCGATCTACTTGAAGATCCTTTGCCTCCGACTGGTTTATCGCCTGAATCTTCTTCATCGCCGGTATCTTCTTCTACCTTATCTGGCGATGCATCTGTTCTCAATCCTTATTACCTCCATCACACCGACAATACTGGCCTTGTTTTCGTCAATCAGTTGTTGACTGAAGACAATTATACATCATGGAGTCGGTCGATGATGATTGTGTTATCCGTCAAGAACAAATTAGATTTTATTGATGGATTCATCCCTCGACCTTCTGGAGATTTGCTGCCGGCCTGGATTGACAATAATCACATTGTTATTGCTTGGATCCTCAACTCGGTGTCAAAGGAGATCTCTGCGAGTATCCTGTTTTCGGAATCTGCTCGTGATATCTGGATTGATCTCAATGAGAGGTTCGAGAAGAGTAATGACCCCTGCATTTATCAATTGAAGCGTGCTCTTGCAACTCTTGCTCAAGATCAACAATCGGTTAGTGCCTATTTTACCAAATTGAAGTCTCTTTGGGATGAATTAAGCCAATAGACCGATTTGTTCTTATTCTTGCTCATGTGGAGGTGCCAAATATACGGCTTCCTTTATGCAATATGAATACTTAATGAATTTTTTGATGGGATTAACCGAGTCCTATTCTCATATTCGGGCTCAATTATTGCTTATGGACCCGCCGCCGACCATTAATAAAGCCTTTTCACTGGTGAATCAAGAAGAGCAACAGCGATCGATTAATGTTACTTCACCTGTTCCTGCTGCCTTTTCTTCTTCGTTTGCTATGGCTATTCAACATTCATCTCATGTCAACAAGCCTGGTTCTAAGCCTACTTCTAATTATAAGCAGAGAAAGGAACGCTCTATGTGCACTCATTGTGGCCTCTTAGGGCACACTGTTGATAGGTGTTATAAACTTCACAGCTATCCTCTCGGATATAAATTCCAAGGTCAACGATCGTCTTTTCAACCTCATGTGAATTCTAATTCTGCTAGTTTGCATTCTCCGACTTCTGTGCCTCCGACAAAGTTCTTGGATTTTCAAGCTATGGCGGTTTCTCCGATTAATTCTGGATCAGATATGGCTTGTCAGTGCCAACAACTGATTCAATTGCTTCAGTCTCAGTTGGCCAATTCTAAAGCCACAACTTCTGATGATGCATCTGCTTCTTATATGGCAGGTACAAGGTATAGCTACCTCTCTTAGCCATTCTTGGATTCTTGATTCTGGAGCTTCAGCTCACATTTGCTATTCAGAATCATTATTTGAAAACATGTCTCGCATTTCTCCCGTGGTTGTCAACTTACCGAATAATATAAAGTTTACTATGGAGTTCAAAGGTTCGTGCGTATATCTGTAGACATTTAACTT
This sequence comes from Momordica charantia, assembly GCF_013281855.1. Taxonomy (NCBI): domain Eukaryota; kingdom Viridiplantae; phylum Streptophyta; class Magnoliopsida; order Cucurbitales; family Cucurbitaceae; genus Momordica; species Momordica charantia. The sequence goes on from NW_028275279.1 coordinate 100,110, forward strand.
CACAATGTCTTCTATATTCCCCTGTTTCATTACAATCTTATATCAATTAGTGTCTTAACCAGGGATTTTCATCGTCTATGAGTTGAATTCTCTAATGATTCTTGTCTTCTTCATGACAAGTACACTTTGAGGACAATTGGCAAGGGTAGCTTACAAAATGGCCTCTATTATCTTAGCAGTTCACAACCTGGTGATGTTGTTTCTTCTTCTATTGTTTGTAGTTCTTCTCATTTTGTAAGCAAGCCTTCATTTGAGACATGGCATAATCGCTTTGGTCATCCGTCCTTTAAGAGATTGCATGTTTTACAAGATACTTTGCAATTTGATTTCACTGCATGCAAAGATCATGTCTGTCATGTATGCCTTTTGGCTAAGAAAAAGCGTTTATCTTTTACTTCTAATAACAACATGGTTGTTCAAACTTTTGATTTGGTTCATGCTGACATTTGGGGTTCGTTTGCACATCCTACTTATCATGGCTATCGATATTTCTTAACTATTGTGGATGATAGTACATGTTTTACTTGGGTTGTTCTACTACGCAACAAATCTGATGTGCTTACAGTAGTACCACAGTTTTTTACTTATGTTGAGACCTAATTTGGTGCTAAGATTAAAGTCTTTCAATATAATAATGGTCCCGAACTTTTTTTCAAGGATTTCTTTTCCTCTAAGGGTGTTTCACCAATTTTCCTGTGTTGGTCGTCCAGAGCAAAATTTAGTAGTAGAACGAAAGCACCAACACATACTTAATGTGGCTCGTGCCCTCTATTTTCAGTCTCAGGTTCCTATACAATTTTGGGAAGGTTATGTTTTAACGGTTGTGTTTCTTATAAATCGTACTCCTTCTTTCGTTTTGCATTGGCATAGTCCATTTCAGGATCTTTACGGTTCATTCCGAGTGTTCGGCTCCTTGTGTTTTGCCTCTACATTATCTGTTCACCGAACCAAGTTTAAGTTTGATTCTCGTGCCTCTGCTTGTGTTTTTGTTGGATATCCTACTGGTGTCAAAGGTTACCGCTTATATGATATACAATCCAAGAAGTTGTTTATCTGCAGATATGTCATTTTTCATGAATCTTCTTTTCCCTTTCATGATCAATCAGTTTCTCTCGAGTAGTGTTGATCCCTTTCCAGACACAGTTTTGCCTTTGTCATTCAGCGATATGGTTGAGCATTCAGTTTTGCCTCATGAATCTGCTGTTGTGAATGACACTGAAATTGTTGCTACCTGAGACACTCCAAATGATCATTCCTCTTCTGGTTGTTCAATTGAGGTTGCTGATAATTCTCTTGGTTGCTCAATTGAAATTGGTGGTTCTTTACCTTGACCAATTCAAATTGAACCTAAGCCTTCTACTGTTGTTTCTCTGCCTTCAGTAGTTGATAATGCTAATGGTGATTGTAATTGTGGTGCTCCCACAGCTTCTGATAGCAATGCTCCGAGGCACTCCTTGCACACGGTTAAATCGCCTTCCTACCTCCAAGATTACGATTGTGCACTATTGCACGGAGATTCTTTACCAGCTTATTATACCAAGCATCCTTTACAACATCATGTCTCCTATTCCCGTTTATCAACCAGTCATTGTGCCTTAGGTGTTGGTATATCAGTACATACACTGAACCCCAATTTTACCACCAAGCTATTGTTCATCGGCATTGGCAGGATTCAATGGCCACAAAGTTGGCTGCTATGGAGACAAACAAAACCTGGATTGTGGTGCTTTGCCAGAAGGACAACATTTTGTTGGCTGTCGATGAATTTAGAAAATCAAATATAAGTCCGATGGAAGTATTGAGCGTCATACAACTCGTCTTGTAGCCAAGGGCTACACTCAACAGGAGGGATTATACTACATCGAGACCTTTTCTCTGGTTGCCAAGTTAGTTACTATCAAGGTTCTTCTCACATTGGTCGTTTCCAAACAGTGGCCCCTCATTCAACTGGAAGTTAATAATGCGTTTCTTCATGGGGATCTCTTCGAAGAAGTCTTTATGGACTTACCCTTTGGGTATAAACCGCCCGTAGCTACTGCTCATAAGGGGGAGCGCTTAGTTTGTTGACTTCAAAAGTCCATTTATGACTTAAAACAAGCCTCCTGACAATGGTTTGCTAAGTTTTCAACCACATTGTTGTCTCTTGGTTTTCGGCAGTCTAAGGCAGACTACTCTCTATTTTTACGGGGTTCTGGCACATCCTTTGTTGCATTATTATTGTACGTCGATGACATTATCATCGGTCCTTCTCTTCCACTTATTAATGAGTTGAAGTTGTTGCTTCATCATAGTTTCAAATTGAAAGATTTGGGATCTCTCAAATATTTTCTAAGCTTGGAACTAGCTCGCTCTTCTCGTGGTATTGCTCTATCTCAACATCATTATACGTTGTCTCTCTTAGAGGATGTTGGTTTACTCATTTGTAAACCAGTTTCTTTGCCTATGGATCCTAATATCTGTTTACAGGCTGCCACTAATGTTGATGTTCTTTATGATATTTCTTTATATCGCCGTCTTGTGGGTCGGTTACTTTATTTGACCATCTCTAGGCCGGATATCACATTTGCCGTGAACAAACTCAGTCAATATGTTTCTAGACCAAGCAAAGTTCACTTATCTGATGTATTTCATTTGCTTCGATATCTGAAAAATTTCCCTGGCAAAGAAATTTTTCTTTCTGCTTCTTCCAATTTTCAATTGCGAGCTTTTTCTGATGCGGATTGGGGCTCTTGCTTGGACTACCACTGGTTATTGTGTATTCTTAGGTGATTCCGTGGTGTCTTGGAAGGCCAAGAAGTAGCCCACTATCTCACACTCTTCAGCAGAGGCGGAGTACCAGGCTTTGGCAGCCACCACATGTGAACTCATTTGGTTATCCAATCTTTTGGCAGAATTTCGGATACCTTTTCGCCCCTGGCTCTTGTTTTCTGTGATAACGAAGCAGACATTCATATGGCCAATAATCCCAAGTTTCATGAACGCACTAAGCATATTGAGCTTGACTGTCACTTTATTCGTGAACGTGTTCTCAGTGGTTTTATCCAGCTTCTCCCTGTTCGTTCCTCGTTGCAGCTTGCTGATGCCTTTACCAAGGCACTCCCTTCTACTGTATTCCATCTTCTTTTATTCAAGATGGGCTTAGTTGATGTTTATGCTCCATCTTGAGGGGAGTACTGGGTGTTGGGAATGGAGACAAAATAAAATAAGGGGCAAGTGCAGGAATGACCAAATTTAATAACTCGTTTTAAAAAATGTCCAAACCTATCCGATATTGCAATAATGGCTAAATGATTTTTTTTTAAATACTGAAAAAATGTTTAGACAAATATACCCTTGTAACAAATTAGGTATATATGCATAATTTTAGGGATTTAAGATTTTTACGAATAACAAAAACAATCGACCTTAATATTAGGGAATCAACGGTATCTAATAAAAAATAAATCAGATTAAAATAATTATCTTAATTCTAATTTAAAATTGCTAATAAAGCAAATTTAAAAACAATGGATAAGATTGTGTTAGAGAAATCTTGAAATTTACCCATCCTTAATATAAGATTTACAAAATAAGAGAATAAATATTATTAGGGAGGAATAAGCTTATTTGTTTTAAAAAATCAAGAGAGTAAATATTATTAAAATTAATAAGATTGAGTTGGAGTAGATTTTGAAATTTACCCGTCTTTAATATAAGATTTACAAAATAAGAGAGTAAATATTATTAGGGAGGAATATTTTAATTGGTTTTTTAAAAAAATTAGGGTTTTCAAAAAAATCACATGAGAACTCAAAAGGAAAAAAAAAAAACATCTAGAGGCACAAAGAGAGAACCTATTCCATACTAGGTGCATAGTGAACTCCATCTTATGTAGTGTTACATTGATAGTGGGACTTGCACTAATGTTGCTAGTAAGGATATAGTGGAGAGATTGAAATTAGCCACTTACATAATTGTTTTCATGCCCAGAAGACAGCCACAGCCGCAGAAGACAGTTGCAGAACAGTCTTGCCGAAATCTTTAAGCCCACGACGCCACAGAAGATAGTCACCGACGACACCGAGAATTTCCATCACGCTGCTGCTCCCATCTCCCGTTGTTTCCATCCCGCCGCCTCTCCCATCCAGCGGCCGCTCCCATCCCACCGCCGCTCCCATCATGCTATCGCCAAGACTGTTTCTCTTGTGTGTGAGGAAGGTAAAATCTTTGTTCTTATTTTGGGTATAAAATCACCTTAGACAGTGAAGAATAGGTATAGATACAACAGTTTATATATGAGTTATTTGTTTTTTTTTTTTAAATCCTTCCATAGATGTCTTTATCTTTATATATAAAGATTGAATTTCCCCATAAAATAATAACTAAAACATTTTAGGTATTGGGCCATGACTTTCTTATCCTTTTTGGCCCAATTTCTAAACCCTTCCTTCGTCACCAAGTTTGCTGGCCACCCTTCTTTTGTTTTATATTTCCACAATATGAAGAATCAGATTTGGACAGAAGCAAAAAAAAAAAAAATTGGAGCGGCGGCCATTTTTATCGGCAGAGAAAAGAGAGAAGCCGCCATTTTTATCGGCAGAGAAAAGAGAGAAGAAAGTGAGATATTAGACTGTAGAGCGTCGTCGGCAGTTCATTCTCGTGATTCTTGTGAGGTTTTTCATTCTGTATCCCTAAGTAACTATTGTTGTAGTGCTTAGAAGCTAGGTGGCTATTGTTGTAGCAGAGCGTTTTGATGAAAGTGAGGCCTACTGTAATGTTCCCATTATAGTGTAACCTGCATATTGCAGAAGAGGTGTTTGTTTTCTATCTATATCTCGTATTTCTTTTATTTCATTGATAGAACTGTGACTTATTTATAACTGTGGAAGGGAAAAAATACCAGTTAGATCCTGTTGGATTGCTCTTGCTTGCTTGAGAACTAGAGATATTTTGTTACTGCATATATATATTTTTCCCCAACTGAGATAGTTTACAACTAATTGATTTAGTTTGTTATTGTACCAGTTGCATTTCTGTTTATGTCACATTGTATTAGTGACACTTGTTTATAGAGGCATCTGTATTCATTTACGATGAATGAGAATACATTTTCCTCGTTCCAATCTTAATATATTTGAAATTAAAAAAAAAAACAAAACAAACAAACACAGTACATATTTACGTTATTAAACTACTTACCCACGATTATATTTGAAAATTAAGGTATGATCCTGACTTATTATGTTCTTGTTCCTTCTACCTTGTAAGTTCAATCTTGAGCTTCCTATTTTCGTAGGTTTATAATAATCATGTTGTTTTCCTTTTCTTGTTTTTTGTTACAAATGTGTCTGTGGCCGTGTTTCAAATTTCGAGCGATATGTCGACACAAGTATCTTGACATCGACATGGGGGAGAATGTCGTTTACCTCAATGTTGAGGAAATGTCGTTTTTTTTTTTACTTATAATCTAAAAATTGATTTTGTTTTTAATAATTTGAAAAGATATGCTCACCAGTTGTGTCAACGGATATTTTGGTTAATATAAAAAAAAACAAACCTCCTAACAAATAAGTAAATGTGACGGGAGAGAACCAAATCTTTTCTAAAACAAATTAAGGAGGTTTGCTCATTCAAATTTGGCTCAACGTAATATTTTTATTTGAATTAAAAGAAAATATATCTTTAGTATTAGTTAAATTATATCACCGCTATTTGTATATAATAAATTTTATTTTTCAATTTTATACCTATTTCACATCATTATGTAATTAAAAATTAGATTTGATTAGAACTTATCGATAAAACATAATCAATCAACAATAACTCTAATTTACTAATTCAAATAATTTACAGATGTAAGTATATACATAATTTTGTTCTGATATTATCATCGCAACGACATTTTCGTAAGTATATTATTGATATATTTAGACATGAAGGTCAAAATTGAACAATTATGAGCGAACTAAGATACCATTAAAGTCTTATTTACTAATTAAAAAATTTGCATCAATATCCACAATTTATGTATTTTTGCCTCAAATATCCATGGACATTCGACGATGTCGGGAGAATTGGTCTGTGGTTTAATTTTTGTATGCGAAAGCCTAAGCATGTACATATATATATATATTTTTTATTATTGGAGAAGTTACTTCCCACATCCATTTAAATTCATTTTGTCATCTATTTTTTTGTGTTTGCATTAGTGCTGCATTTTCTCTTTCAATACATTACTTCTGATTGTTCTTGTGGCACTTTTCCGTCGTTGTTTCCGACCTTTGGTCCTGAATTTTTCAAAATGCCTGTTCTATTTCAGCCCCACTATTTTAAAAACGTTATTATAGCTTCTAAATGTATAACAAATAATCATTTTTGTTCCTGTGGTTATTTTTGTTTTAAAAAGTGAGCATTTATTCAAATCACATAGGTTGAGGCGGGAAGCGGGAAGCGGGTAAGTAGGTATTATGACTGTAGAGACTAAAATATTTTGACCATTTAAATTTAGCAAGCAAAGAATGAGGCAGAGTTCTACTGAAAGGTTTTGAATGCCCAAAATTCAAGTTTAAACTATACTATTAAATAGAATCACATCCCACAAATATACTGATAATGTGAACCAATGAACAGCTATTTAAGATTATATTTTGAGCATGAGAATTGATATGTACTTCAAAGTTGATGTATGCCAAAGTATTAAAAAGCTCATGTTTGCTTTAGATATGGTAAAAAAGAATAAGTTCTGCTTTCAAATTATCAACGGGCCCTTGCCTTTTCCCCGCTATATTGACACTTTCATCACAGAGTGTATTTCCAAGCCCAGTAACTGTAGAGAAAATATTTTGTAGTGTAACGCTGTAGAGGAGTTATTCTTTGAAATATTTGGTTGGAGTAAAACAACCACAGTTTCTCGAACATCTTAAGGACAGTTGTTTCGCTTTGGGAGGATCGGACATCATCATAGACAATGTTTCATCATGGTTTTCCAAATTCAATCTTTTTGTAATTATGATATTGCTACCATTTCTCTTAATTGGGTTGCCTTTATCTAATCAACCCCTTTTTGTTTGGTATGTTTCTCACATACTCGTTAATAAAATGGTACCTTTTTTCTAAAAAAAAATTATCAAGGTTGTGATGATACCAGCTCTTGAATTTGTGAACTACGAGGTTAAGCAAAATCATTATTGTTCAAAATCGATTATCACATTAATGGACAAGTTACTGTCATACATTAAAGGATTGGCAAAATTCTTCAACCGAAATTTTAGAGTTACTTTTGGGTGTAGAATTTAGCTCTTAGCTTCAGTTTCTTTTTCTTTTAATTTAGTACAACATGTTGGGAATTGGATTCGAACTCACAACCTCTTGATTGGAGATATATTTCAATTACCACTGAGCTGCTCGTTTTGACACTCTTAGCTAGCTTCAGTTGGAGCTAGTATCGTTATATATTGTTTTTTCCATTCCTTTTCAATGTATTGTTGTTTTGAAATCCATACCTTATTGATGAAAATTTTAAAAGGTAGTGGCAAAATTATCATCTAACATTTCATACATAATCTTTCAATTCTAACAATTCAGGATGCAAAATAGAAAGAAAGGTTTTTTCATCTCCTTACTGAAGCAGGTCTTTTCTTTAGATTTTTGTTTGATTTTTTGAATTAGGTTGTTTAAGCCAAAGTGCAGAAAAAAGTGGCATGTAACTTAATTTGCACAAAACATTTGATTTTTCTTCCATTTGCCTTTGGATTGTAAAATTTTATGATTCTGTTGTGGTACGCTAATTTAGTAGTTCTCGAGCAATTTAACTCGACTCAACTCAATAACATCGATCACTTGGATGAGAATGACGTCTGTAGTTATCAATCATTCTGTGACTTCATCCGTATTCAAGGAAAATGATATAAAAGTAAAAGATTAAAAGTTTAAATTTAATTAGCAAAAATATTTAGACGTTTTTATGCCAATTGTAAATAATAGACAATTAATAGGTAATTAACTTGTCCTTAAAAAAGGTAAAAGAAAAAAAAAACAGAAAAAGTTCACCTTCTTTGTGATAAGAAAAACCATTTCATTTTCATTGAGAGGGGGGGGGAGAAACGTACAAAATAAGAAGGCTATATAAAAATCTTTCTATTTAACGAAATGGTAGATAAATTATAATTACAAAAAGGATGAGATTTTGAGGACGAAGTTGATGCCAATACTTTAATATCCTCCCAAAGTGAGTAGAAGAGCGAGATTTGTCTAAAAAAGATCGGTTATTTCTTTTCGACCAAGCAGTCCAAAGAACAACACCAATATCATTTCTCCAAAGAATGGATCTACTACTATCGGATAAAGGGTAGAGAGCCTCGGCGAACAGAGGAAATATTGAAAGCGGAAAACAGATTATTCCACAATGTAACTACGAAAGAGCAATGGAACAGTAAATGATCTAATGTTTCACCCGAACAATTGCACAAAACGCACCAGTTTGAACAAATGGAAATCTGATCAACATCTTATCAAATGCGTTAATACCGTGGTAGAAGACGCACCATAGAAGATATAAACTCCATATCTTAGTAAAGGCAGCAGAAATTGGGCGAAAAGCTGTTCATGAGATGTTATCGCAAAAATCTACTCTCCGTCAAATAGAAACCTTCTGTGTGATGTAACATGTTGAATCTTGATAGAGTACCTTCTAAAACACGTCAATTTCCCACTCTTTCTAGTTTTATCAATTAAGATTTCTGTTTATGAGAATTATTTAAAAAAAGTGATATTCAAACCGGTTTGTAGAAGGCGTAACCAAATGGTATGCAATTGCATGATAAGAGTTTAAAATGAAACAATAAAAAGTCAAACAATCCATCAATAAGTTCTAGTTCAAATAAAATATTATGTATTCAAGCCCTTCTTCTACTTCTAATCATTGGATCTCTGTTCTATTTTTTATCTCGTGTCTTTGCTTATTTTGCTTTTCTACTTCAACTTTAAGATGACCGTCTTTCAATTTGTTGCATGTTCTTTTCGTGTTGTTTATCAATTTTTTTTAGCTGTATGTAACATTGCCTTTAATGCCACTGTCTCGATACATATAGAAATAGAGACTTCACAAGTATTTGAAAAAGAGGAACGACTTATCGATCAAGATAATCCAGATTCTGTTTTAAGAGGTTCATTAAGTTTCCTTTCTTGTAAAAGTCATTATTAGCTTTTCAAAAAAGAAAAAAAAAAACGCTTTAAAGAAAGCATAAATAGCTATTCTATAATATAAATATCACTGTACCTCAAATAAGGGCCGTAGACTGGAAATAGAAAAAAGAAAAGAGAGTAATTGGAAGAACATGACCCACGTTGAAAATTCTCTAGTATCCTTCTTTTTCTTTTTGTTTTTTTTAAGCTTGTGTTTCGTTGTTCAAATTGATCAAACGGCTGTTTCAAATAATTTTGTCAAAAACACTTGTAATAAACATGAAGATCATTTGTGCAAATATGCATTGATGTGTGATAGATTCATATCCTAAACTTATCCGAAATCTTGACCATCTTTATAAATTATTCTATCTCCAAGTCATGCCTCGGACAATAATTAGTACTTTGTGGATAAAAAATTTTCACACTTTAATAGGTTGAAACTATCTTTACTTTGTGGACAATGCTATATTTTGCCATTATTTTCACATAAGTTCTACAAATTATATCATAGAAAATCAAGTCACCAGCCCCAAATTTTACAAGAATAAAAAAAGAAAAAGGTTATCCTTCCTAGGTGTGCCCTTGCATGGGAACATCTATTATATATATAAATATCCACAAATCTGCTTATATTTCTTCCTTATCTATTTATAATATCCAATTGCACAACTAAAAATATCTTAAAAATGGCCATGTAACGCACTAAACCATGCAAACTTTAATATTTGCTACAAGCAGCTCTCAGGCACCAATATTCCGCTGGTGGATCCACCAACATTCCTGCATGAAGACGCGGCCGGTTTCTTATTATACAGAAGTTTTATGTCTTGCAGTTTTATCTCTGTGCATGGATTGGTAGAACTGCAATCAAACGTTACTGCTTCTCGTGTCGCCGATGTTCCTCGAATGTTCCTATACGTCACTCGGCTGATCTTCACGCCTGAGTTCTGCATAGGGCAACCCTTGTTATCGGGGCAATAATTTTGATCGATCAGGATTGGATTTCTCAACGTTGTTCATAATAATGTTGTCGAAGAGAATGTTCCTAACAAAGCCTTTGCTTGGTCTTGCCCATGTTTTATCCTTATGCCGTTGTCTGATCCAGTAAATATTGTGTTCTTTAGCGTTATGTTTTGTACTCCATCTTCATTGAACTCCTTTCCCAAGCTTCCAATGCTGTTCCCGTTTCACGTCATAGCCATTAGAGTAATATTTAATAGGTTGTGTACTAAATTAAGAAATAGTATAAGAAATTCTCTCTGCCATTTTACTTAGGAGAGAAAGATAGAAGAGAGAGACGCCGTTACGAGTGCAAACTTAGTCCTATATTGGTTGGGAAATGGGAGATCTATGGTATATATGTAGGTGAGGATAATTATTTATTGGCACGAGACATTTTGGATGTGTTGAGGATCCTATATTGAAAAGTAAATGTGCCTTACAAATGTTATAATAGACATGTGATACTTCTCTCATCGTCAATTGGTTTTGAGATAGAATTACATGAATATTGATAGGGAAGAAATCAAAAGCAAAGTCATGAGAGTAATGTTTAGAAACAACATTATGGGTGTTAGCCTTTTATTACTATCATTACAGAATTATGGCCGATGAGCCCCAGATGCTCGAGGTGGTGGAAAGCAAGGCACCAATTTCCCACAATGTGATTCGTGTGGCTGTGACAATTATTCCTGTGAGACTTTTTTTAGGTAAAACATGTCAGCAATATAATACTATTATAGGGATACGTGTGTCAGGTTCGTTTTCGTCTAAAAATGAAGATACTAATATTTATATTGTTACCTTACACCATGGCCAGGTCCACATTTGAGATTAGTCATGAGCAAATTGTAGGTTCCTGCACCAATCGATATGCAATCGTCTCCAGTTTGCATGGTGCTGCCAGCGATGGTAACATCGGTGGCAGATTGGACATGAATCCCATCAGTATTTGGGCTCTGATCTGGCGCTATAACCTTTACATTTTCAACCAACACCTTCCTACATCCATTGATTACGATATGAGTTTGTCGGCTGTTGATCGAAGTTAACCCACTGATCACAATGTTGTTTGCCCAATTGAATGTCATCGACTGCATTATATACTAAAGTAAATTAAATTGTTACATACTAAAAGTTTAACGATGAAATTATAGATCAAACATCGTACCGGAGCTCCAACGGGCAATTCTTCCCAGATCTCTTGCAGGCCCAGTAAGCAGCACCCTTGGCATCGAGAGTTCCACCGAGGACAGAGACTTTATTAACTTTGGAGAACAAAATCCAAGATGCAGAATTTCCAAGACCGCGGTAGTCCGGCAGTGCGACAAGCGTTCCGTCTATCTGAAACGTAATCTGGTTCCTACAAGGGCCTTTGAAGACGATGGCTTTGAGCAAGAAGTTTCCTTTAGGGACATACAAAGAAGATGCTGCTGCAGAATTGCAAGCAGACGCCCAAGCCTTGAGAAAAGCCACAGTGGAGTCCGTTCGCCCATCAGACTTGGCACCAAAACTGATCACATTATAGCTACCCGCACTTGATGCTCGAAAAAAGGACACAAAAAAACACAAAGACAGTACAGAAATGAAACACAGAAGGAAATTTGTTGGCCATTTATTTTGTCGAGAGAAATGTTGTGTTTTGAAATGGCAGTTATTTTGGAGTGGTTTTTTATAATGAGATGTAAAATGAAAAAAGTCAAAACCTGAAACTTGAACCACACTTCGATCTTCGGCTGCATGTGCCATGCACGTTACAAATGCATGAGTTTAGGGTCAAGGTGGCGTATTGGTGAAGTATATTATATAAATGATTGATTGCAGGAAGGTGCATGCATGTACGTAAACGAGCGTAGATTAAGGAATTATTCAATGATTAATATAACCGTCGACTAACTGCTGAAGAGAGAAGTACTTTTCTTATTCCTTTTAATGACTTTTTTTTCTTTTTAGTTTCTTTCCCTTCATTCAAAAGCCAAGCTCTGTTCACATTTAATCTTTTGATTGCATCCACATGGACTGCACGCAATGGTCAAGCCTACAATTTCACGCACCAATGATTACATCATAAATGTTAACAAAAACGTTATAGGTATAACCAGCACAATCTAGAATTTTATGTCTGGTACAAATGCATATAAATATAATGGAAAAATATCAATTTTAAATCTAAACTTTGTCATATGTATAAATTTACATGTCAATCTAAGTATAGTCCAATTAGTTATAAGTCACCTATTTTCGACTAAAATTTCGTCAATTCTAATCTCCACCCTTCACATGGTGTTGTTACTAAAAAAAATATCAATTTGCACTTTACTCATGGAATAAGTGGTGTAATATTTCCTTAAACTTTAAAAAAGTGTCGCAAATTTAATATTTTGATGGATTTTCATTCTAAACATTGTTGGAAAAAATATTCTCATATTTGTCAAATGAATTTAAAAACATATACTTTGTATGAAATCGGTAGTAGATAGAATTTAGTCAAAACCAACATTATAATTAGTCTTCTTAAAAAAACATTATAGCCGGGATTTTTCACTAAAATTTTTAAGTTTATTAAAATTATTTAAGGGTGCATTTGGTACATTAATCAAACTTGATTGAAACTTGATTTTATTAAATTAGTGAGATTCTTTTGGAGTTTTGTTCGCCAATTTGGTGATTTGATAGAAATTGAATAGAAACATAAAAATTATATATGAAACTTATCTAAATTTAGGATTATAAATTCAGTTAGACGTAAAACTTAAAACTACTTGTTTTAAAAGGAAAACATATGGTTCTTAGAAAAGGAAAAAGGAAAAAAAAAATACTTACATTTTGAAAAAATATAATAAAAAAACGAAGAATGTTAAATGACAGGTTCGATCCCGGGGACATGCAGGTGGGGGGAAGAAACAAACTTTTTGGAAAAATATAATTAAAAACAAAAAATGTTGAAGCCAGGACTTGATCTGAGAATCAAGAGGATCAAGAGGTGGGGGCGCAGCCCTTTTGCATTGAGAAATAAGGACGAGCATCGGTCGGTTGGATCGGTTTCTGGCCCACCCGACGTCAAAAACCGACTAAGTCGGTTTCGGTCAAGAGGAAGTTTTATTGTTTACAAATCGACCATTTAACCGACGGTTCAGTCGGTCGATTTGGTTGGTTTCTAATAGATATTCAACTCGAAAAAAAAAAGAAAAAATTAAAAAAAAATACTCTAATGTTCCATTTGGTGTTAAGAATTCAAATGTAATGATTTCAAATTCCAAGATTTTAAATTATTGAAATGAGTTCAAATTCCTAATCGCGTTAACAAATTTTGATGGATTTTAAATCAATAAAAATAAAACTTTTTGTTTGGAGGATGGGAGGGAAGGAAAAGGAAGTATTTATTTTACCCATTATATCATTGTAATTATGTATAATTTTTAAAAATAAAATCCTAACAACTCTAAAATAAACCTTTTTGTATGAACCTCGTTTCCAAATACTTGATTACCTCTATTTTTTTTCATCTCCTCGTGTTTCTTATCACCCTTTATACTTTCTTGTCCATTTTATTTCTTGTTTTTATCTAATCTGTTTATGCAAGGATCTGCACAACAGTGTGTTCTAGATTGTAGCTCGAACTCGGCCTCCGGACCGACCTGAACTCTTAGGCGGACCTGCACACAAAGGTGAACACTCCGACGATCAAGTCAGTATAGGTCGGATTCCAAGTTTAGTTCAAGGCCAGAAATCGTCGTACCTGATCGGGGAGTGAGGTCCTCTACTTATGGGTGGTAGTCTCGCTAATCTCGCGACGGTTACATTCGGTAATCTCGGGACCGTCGGTTACACCCGGTAATCTCGGGACCGACGGTTACGCCCGATAATCACGCCGCCGACAGTTGCTCACATCAGCCCCTACCGAGCTCCCCGGTAGGTCAGACCTGGGCCAGGTTCACCTCGGCCCTCATACTTAGCATTTGTCGACGTTAGTGGCGGCCATCTCGGCTATCCGAGCTGGGCATGACTCATGAGCAATCTTGGAGCACCAATAGGGGTCCTCCACGTGTCCAGGGTATTCCCTTCCCCAAACATCATCATTTCTCCAGTTCTCTTTCTTTCTCTATTTTCTCTCTTCTTTTTATACGTCATTCTCTATTTCTTTATTCTCTTTCAATCTCGTCTCCTTCTCCATTTTCTTTTTCTCTTTTTTTTTTAATTTCATCCCATTCTCCATTTTCTCTCTTTTTATCTCATCTCATTATTTGATACACTAATGTAGCACTACATCCATGTCAGTGTTATAATTGGTCAACTTTCAATTAAAATCTTGATGGAAAATTTTTTGGGATAAAATAGGATTTCAAATTTTCTTTTTTTTTTTTAAATTCCAACCAAACAAAATAAATGATCTTAAAATCATTATGATTTCAAAATCCTCAAAATTCGGGCTTCTAAAGTTCAGAGGTAAGTGAGTGTTGTTGTGACTTAAATACAGACATCTCAGGAGAGAAGGAAGAGAAGAACAAATGAAGGAAGAAGGAAGGAGAAGAAATGGGAGAGGGGAAGACGATGGAGGGAGGAGAAATTGCTTTTTTTTTCTTTTTCTTTTTTGAGAATAAAAATACCATCAACCAAGAAAACCACGGTCCTTTTTGTTGGGTTTGTAAAGAGTGCAAACAAAGTTCAATATTTGTTAGGGAAATGAGTGATCCATGATATATAAGGGAGGACAATGTCTCTATTGGTATGAGGCCTTTTGGGTGAAACCAAAAACAAAGTATAATTTGTCGTGTCGTTATTCTTGTGCTTTTACACTTTCTCACAAGTGGTATCAGAGCCATGGAAACCTAGCTATGTGGGAGGAATCCTCGGGGGTCTAAACAAGAGTGATTGTGGTAAGCCTAATAGTTATTACGGAACTTATGGATGAATCTCTAAATCGAACAAAAAAGTGGTCGAGGTGGCGAGCAAAGACATGCTCTATGCTCGGGTGATGAGCAAGACATGTGCCCTATCAAGTCGGGGGTAAATTGATAGGAAGCCTATCACAGTCGGGTAAACTGATAGGAAGAGTGGGTATCTTTGAAACGGGAGTAAAGTGCATGACTATTCGAGGCAAGATACAAGTGGCACTTTGTTCGAGGGGAGAATTGTTGGGTTTGTAAAGAGTGCAAACAAAATCTCACATTGGTATGAGGCCTCTTGGGTGAAACCAAAAGCAATTTGAGAGGAATGCTATTAAATAACAACGTAAGTGGAGCACGTACATATCGACGTGTCAAAGGGCTCGACATCGACACGTGGGGGCAAAATCATTTTTCCCCTCCCCCTCCCCCAATCCCTTTTCGACGAGGGATTGTTGGGAATCTAGAATGTGCCTTCTTTTTTTTTTCCATTTTATTTATTCTAATTATAATAAATATTATTATTACTATTTAAATTTTATGTATTTATTTTAGTTTTTACTATTGACCTATTTTTATTGCGGTTGAAGTTTTTTCAAATTTTCTTTTCAATTTAATTTCAAAATTTTTAAACCTATCCCTCTATTTTTAATAATTGTACCTGTGTTTGTATATATATCAATATTTTATATTTTATTCAATTATTTAACTAAACACTCGATTTGGTTATAAATTATCAATTATCAATAAAATAAAACATAGTTAAGTAACATGGAATTTCAATTACTAATTCAAATTATTTTCATCTATCTTGATTATCTTGTTCCGATATTTT